>NC_083582.1:61042726-61342726 GCF_027579695.1 Neoarius graeffei | reverse complement strand
TTCCCCCCCCGTGTAGTGGTTAGCGCTGTCGCCTCACAGCAAGAAGGTCCGGGTTCGAGCCCCGTGGCCGGCGAGGGCCTTTCTGTGTGGAGTTTGCATGTTCTCCCCGTGTCCGCATGGGTTTCCTCCGGGCGCTCCGGTTTCCCCCACAGTCCAAAGACATGCAGGTTAGGTTAACTGGTGACTCTAAATTGACCGTAGGTGTGAATGTGAGTGTGAATGGTTGTCTGTGTCTATGTGTCAGCCCTGTGATGACCTGGTGACTTGTCCAGGGTGTACCCTGCCTTTCGCCCGTAGTCAGCTGGGATAGACTCCAGCTTGCCTGCGACCCTGTAGAACAGGATAAAGCGGCTAGAGATAATGAGATGAATGAGACATTTCCCCCCCATTCTGATATTTGATGTGAACATTAACTGAAGTTCTTGACCTGTATCTGCATGATTTTACACATTGTGCTGCTGCCGCATGATTGACTGGTTGGAGAACGCCATAAAAGTACAGCTGTACAGATGTTCCTGTTAAAGTGGATGGTGAGTGTATTTGCAATCCGGACTACAGCTTTGCCTTCCTCACCATCCTCCTCACTGTGTAGGAAGCCACTATGTGTCTGTTTCCTGGACAATTTTCACCTCTTCTAGACCTAGAAGCCTTCACCCTTTGTTTGAGTGGAATATTTTAGTCTGATATCTGGCTGCACTTCTAAACGCCAGCAGGGGGCACCATGGTGCTAAAAACTAAAGCAGCATCCATCCATCCATCCATCCATCCATCCATCCATTATCTGTAGCTGCTTATCCTGTTCTCCAGGGTTGCAGGCAAGCTGGAGTCTACTAAAGCAGCATTGCGCAGTAAAAGGAGTATCTTAACTGTCATTCTATCTGAAATATCTGATCATTTTGACATTACAAAAGTACTGTATGTCAGATGGAAGGGACACGTCCAGAATTTCTCAGTCCATAAACATAGAGAGAATCACAAGTATAAATTCTATTTTATAGGGTCTGCCCAGAAATCTGGACTCGAATAATACCACTCTGTGGTTCCTGGAGTCTAGGGGGCCAATTATAGAATGATAATCTAAATTAGTGAACCCTTTTGATGCCCTGGGATTTGTTTAATGAGGTATTTTTGATCAACCCGCTATAATGGTGGACTTTTTATTGTCTGCATTAATCAGGCCTGTTTTTATTACAGTTAAAGCACTGTTTAGTGTTTAACATGAACATTTGTCATTTCTGGATAGTCCATCTGAGCTAATAAACCCACCTGAACTAGAAATGTTGAACTTTATTCCCATCTGTGTCTTTTACTGCATTCTGTTACTCACCTATAGTCTGTATGAGTGTGATTTCAAGCAGCGGTAGGACATCTTTATGCTGGTTATATTCTAAAAATTTCTGTCCTTCCCTCTGACTTGCACATGATTGTGTTTATTTCGTCTATGAAAAGCAAATGAAGAATTAGTCTGGACTGGGATAGTGATGGTGACGTGGAAAGTATGATAGCTGTACTAATCTGCAGTACGGAGTGTGATTACAGTAAGCATGTTTACTGTGTTCATATGAATTTTGGCACATTTTATTTGTCTGCCTCCACCGTGGATATTCATTTGCCAGACACTTACAGTCAAAGAGACACACAGTTTGAGACAGGATCCAGTCCAAGCAGTTGAGGGTTAAGTGCCTTGCTCAAGAGGCCAACACTGGTCCTCTGGAAATCCTGGGCTTTGAATTGATCCTCTTGGCCCGTTCTTCATATATAACCGAGTTAGCTGGATTGGATTGTTGATGATTGAACCTAATCTTGGATTTTTCTGTTCTGTGTGGAATCGTTGCCAAAACAAAAAGTCCCTAAGCACAAACCTGTTCATGAGTAGGCTTGTTCAGGGTAAACAAGATCAGATCACAGATTTAGAAGCAATCTCTGTCAAGAAAGTTTGTCTCTCCTTTGAGAGAAATAATAAGAAGGGTGTTTGTAGCAAACTTTGAAATCAACAAGACTCTTTGACAAAACCTGATTTTATAGTTTAGTTTGGTTGGAACTATGTAACATTGAGGCTACACAAAATAAACCTCTTCAATTACACAATCTGTAATTCTTTGTGCTGGTTTTGTAGAGGAGCTGTTTTAGGGCCCTGCACTAGTAAATGGTGTGCAGTGCCAACTTCGCTGCACCAGTACAGCCCTCTCAATATATTTCTGAGAAAGGGGCAAGTAAGAAAGAGTAGTAGGCAGAGGTTAAGCCAGGGATCCCAGCAGTAATTGAAAAAAATAGAGGAATGTAAGAAACTATCAGCATGGGTCAAGGGGGCTACAAGCCCTTTGCGGGGTGCAGGGGCAGCACATCTGCTGGGGGTACAGGGGGCGAAGCCCCATGAAGCTGTTGAGATTTTAACATTTAAAGATGCTATAGAACACATTTTTTACATAGATTTAACATAGAAAAGCAACAGAATTTAACAATAATGTGTATCTATTTGACGCCATATTTTGTAATCTATGACATAAGTGGCAAAAAAAATTATTTATAAAAATTAGACGAAAATGTAGCTTTGAAGAAGATACTTGCCTAAATATTCCACTGATTTTGGTATAATATAACAATAGTATCCATAGTTCATCTCATTTGTTTATTTTTTGTTTTGAGTTAATGTCAATACTGGTCTAATATAAGCCACATTTCATTTTTCAAAAATCATGAATATGAGCAGAAATCAATGATTCAGTAATATTAGATATATATGTACAGCAAATATTAGAAATATTTGATTTAAACCTTTCTCTTTCCGAAAGGTTTCACTGCAGAGGAATTTAAAGCTCTTTTCTGGGGTGCATTCTGTGATCTTTCCTCCAGTTTTCTCTGCTTTTGTTTCTCGGATCTTTCCTTCTGCTTTTTCTGATGTTCCTGCAGTGCTCTTTTGGATAGTTTCTTGGCTACTCTGTTCGCATGAGCTTTTGTTTCAAGTTCTGTATTCACCACATTCTTGGATTCAACATCCTCTCTGGCTAAGCGCAACTACGCTTTCCACGACATATTGAATTAAGTTCAACGCATTAGAAACAAAAGAACGAACGTAGTTAAAACACGTTTTCTAGCAAATGGGCGCAGCCATATTGTTTTCTCTTTCTATCGCGTACAGTCTTGCGGTATTTACATCAATTTAACTTCCAAGTGTTCCCGAATGTCAACGAGAACAAACGAAGCCGACGAAAACATCGCTAAACAAGCAAACCAAATCAGAATGTATTCTGCTGGTCATTTTACTTAAACAAACATATTTTTAACGGATATACAAGAGATTTAAAAACAACAACACTTTGGCTAGAAAAATAGTGGAATTCCGCTAAATAGCAGATGTCTGGGATCCATGTTAAGCGTAAGCTGAGCGGAGGCTACGTTAGCCGCCGCCTTGATGTATAAAAAAAGAGGGGGGGTCTGGGGGTCCTCCCTCGGAAAATTTTGAAAATGTAGATGTTAAATGGTGAATTCTGAGTGATCCTGAATGCAAAATTTTATTTTTATGAAGTATAAATTATGAAGTAAAAACTTATGTATTTCAATTCTTTGAAAAACCACTGTGAGTAGCCGGCAATGGAGCGTTTGTAGGCGGCAAAATCGCCGGGTGCTGGCAGTTATTGAGAGGACTGCCAGTACACAGCTACTGGTCCTCTGTCTTTCTAATTCGTTGAAAGCAGAAAGAACAAGACGACAAAGCCTGCGACCAGTGAAGTTAGTGCTACTGATCAGATGCAGAATGTCGGGTAATACATTGATCTCGTGCCACTGTTAGCTCTGAGACTGGTAATAAAAAACAAAAAAGAAAAAAATCTCATCTCATTATCTCTAGCAGCTTTATCCTGTTCTACAGGGTCGCAGGCAAGCTGGAGCCTATCCCAGCTGACTACGGGCGAAAGGCGGGGTACACCCTGGACAAGTCGCCAGGTTATCGCCGGGCTGACACATAGACACAGACAACCATTCACACTCACATTCACACCTACGGTCAATTTAGAGTCACCAGTTAACCTAACCTGCATGTCTTGGGACTGTGGGGGAAACCGGCACACCCGGAGGAAACCCACGCGGACACGGGGAGAACATGCAAACTCCACACAGAAAGGCCCTCGCCGGCCACGGGGCTCGAACCCGGACCTTCTTACTGTGAGGCGACAGTGCTAACCACTACACCACCGTGTTGCCATAATAATAATAATAATAATAAAATATATATCTAATATATATTTTTTTCTGTGCTGTATACGTGTGTGTGTGTGTGTGTGTTTATTAAAAAAGATGCAAGAGTGGGTCAATGATACAATAAGACAACTAGACATTTAGCTTTTCAGCAATTTTCTGGCATCTTTTTTTTTTTTATCTTTAAAACTTTTTTCCGATTTGGCTATTCTGCCCAAATTCACACGTCCTTGAAGAACGAATTGAACGTGAATAGCAGATACGATTTACTACCTATTCTCTTTCATTAAAGTGATGCATCTATAACTGACTATTTGTCTTTTGCTTATTGCAAGTTGATGAACTGAGATCACACCAACCTGCTGATTTAATTTTGTTTCTCTGAAAAAAAAAACTTTAGAACGAGTATCACTGTTTAGCGAATCTCATTTTATTTTATGTCACTTCTCAGCAGGTGTTTTCACTCGTTTCTATATGCCAACCGATAATGTGATGATGTATTACGTATTTCTTATTTGATATGTTAATTCTCATTTCGCTAGATCATTATTTCATCAGGGTGATGAGGGTGTAGGAGGTGTGTTGCAAACTCACAGCCCCAGAATCCCTGGTTTGAACCTGAGCTCTGTGGCATTTCACATGTTGTCCCTGTGTTCACATGGGTTTCCTCCCTTAAATACATTAGTAGGTATATTAGTTAGCTTGATTTGTGTTTGCATACAGCGCCTTCCAACTGACTGGTGTCCCATCCAGTGTGCGTTTCCCCTTCACACCCGGTGTTCCCAGGACAGGACCCCTGAAACACATGCAACATGAGCTGGAAAGCTTGAAATACTAGTGCAAGAGATGAAGCTTTCAAAATTGACACTGTCCTGATTGGTTGAATATTGGTGGTCTATGTCATTTGTGGGTTGTGTGTGTGTCTGTGTCTCAAATTTTGTTCAAAGCTGCCAGAATGTGACAAGAACTTTTACCAAGTAGCTTATTAATTTTTTTTTTTTTTTTTTTGGCCCATTTTACATTTAGTATCCGACCCCTTAGGGAAAATATCGTTCTTTGGCTTCACTTTCCTTTTTAAGTTTTCTTTTCATTAACACACTTAGAGTGGGTATGTGGTTCTCCATGTTTTTCATCTGTGAATCTAGCATCAGTTAAAAACAGTTACAATCTCACTGGACTGGTTACAAATTCAGCTTCACACACTAATAAGATTTCCCAGTTTAGTTCAGATTCTGTGGCTTTACATTCAACATTAGCTTTTGTTCTATGTATAGTGTGTGTGTGTGTGTGTGTGTGCATGTAATGGAATGCCAAATCAGTCTAATAATTTAATTCATACCTATGGTTGTCTCGGGCCTGCTAGTGGCCAGGGTCCTGAACATCTAGTGCAACATACTAGTGCATCTAAAAAAATTAGATCATGGAAAAGTTCCTTTTTTTTTTGTAATTTAATTCAAAAGGTAAACTTTCATACAGTGGTGCTTGAAAGTTTGTGAACCCTTTAGAATTTTCTATATTTCTGCATAAATATGACCTAAAACAACATCAGATTTTCACACAAGTCCTAAAAGTAGATAAAGAGAACCCAGTTAAACAAATGAGACAAAAATATTATACTTGGTCATTTATTTATTGAGGAAAATGATCCAATATTACATATCTGTGAGTAGCAAAAGTATGTGAACCTCTAGGATTAGCAGTTAATTTGAAGGTGAAATTAGAGGCAGGTGTTTTCAATCAATGGGATGACAATCAGGTGTGAGTGGGCACCCTGTTTTATTTAAAGAACAGGGATCTATCAAAGTCTGATCTTCACAACACATGTTTGTGGAAGTGTATCATGGCATGAACAAAGGAGATTTCTGAGGACCTCAGAAAAAGTGTTGTTGATGCTCATCAGGCTGGAAAAGGTTACAAAACCATCTCTAAAGAGTTTGGACTCCACCACTCCACAGTCAGACAGATTATGTACAAATGGAGGAAATTCAAGACCATTGTTACCCACCCCAGGAATGGTTGACCAACAAAGATCACTCCAAGAGTAAGGTGTGTAATAGTTGGCAAGGTCACAAAGGACCCCAGGGTAACTTCTAAGCAACTGAAGGCCTCTATCACATTGGCTAATGTTAATGTTCAGGAGTCCACCATCAGGAGAACACTGAACAACAGTGGTGTGCATGGCAGGGTTGCAAGGAGAAAGCCACTGCTCTCCAAAAAGAACATTGCTGCTCGTCTGCAGTTTGCTAAAGATCACATGGACAAGCCAGAAAGTTGCTGGAAAAATGTTTTGTGGACGGATGAGACCAAAATAGATTCTCATTTAAAATAAATTCTCATTTGATTTAAATGAGAAGCGTTATGTTTGGAGAAAGGAAAACACTACATTTCAGCATAAGAACCTTATCCTATCTGTGAAACATGGTGGTGGTAGTATCATGGTTCGGGCCTGTATTGCTGCATCTGGGCCAGGACGGCTTGCCATCTTTGATGGAACAATGAATTCTCAATTATACCAGCAAATTCTAAAGGAAAATGTCAGGACATCTGTCTATGAACTGAATCTCAAGAGAAGGTGGGTCATGCAGCAAGACAACAACCCTAAGCACACAAGTCGTTCTACCAAAGAATGGTTAAAGAAGAATAAAGTTAATGTTTTGGAATGGCCAAGTCAAAGTCCTGACCTTAAGCCAATCGAAATGTTGTGGAAGGACCTGAAGCGAGCAGTTCATGTGAGGAAACCCACCAACATCCCAGAATTAAAGCTGTTCTGTACGGAGGAATGGGCTAAAATTCCTCCAAGTCGGTGTGCAGGACTGATCAACAGTTACCGGAAACGTTTAGTTGCAGTTATTGCTGCACAAAGGGGTCACACCAGATACTGAAAGCAAAGGTTCACATACTTTTGCCACTCACAGATATGTAATATTGGATCATTTTCCTCAATAAATAAATTACCAAGTATAATATTTTTGTCTCATTTGTTTAACTGGGTTCTCTTTATCTACTTTTAGGACTTGTGTGAAAATCTGATGATGTTTTAGGTCATATTTATGCAGAAATATAGAAAATTCTAAAGGGTTCACAAACTTTCAAGCACCACTGTATATTCTGTATTTATTACACATATTTCACTTTTTACTTTAAGTCTCCTTTTGTTTTAATTTTAATGATTGTCTTATAGCTCATGAAAATCAGAAATCAACCATCTCAAAATATGAGAATATTTCATTTCGAGTTTGAGTTAAAACAGTATAAATACAGTGCATCTCTCGAGCTAGTTCAGTACACGCAACCACAATCATGGGGAAGAATGCTGACTTGACGGTTGTCCAGAGACGATCTTCGACACCCTCCACAAGGAGGGTAAGTCACAGAAGGTCATTGCTGAAAAGGCTGGCTGGAAAAGGTGCACAAGCAACAGGGATGAATGCAGCCTTGAGTGGATTGTCAAGAAAAGTCAATTCAAGAACTTGGGAGAGCTTCCCAAGGAGTGGACTGAGGCTGGTGTCAGAGCATCAAGAGCCACTACACACAGATGTCCTCAGGAAAGGGGCTGCAACTGTCACAGTCCTCATATCAAACCACTCCTCTCTGTAACAGTTTCTTCCCTCATACCATCAGACTCCTCTGAGGGACTGGACTGATTCTCACGGACTGTTGAACACACCACTCACACTGCAATCTTTGCACAGTGGACAATAATGCACTATTGCTTTACAAAATCTCTCACGCACAAGGTTTACATTTATTTATTCCCTTTTCATATACTACCTCAATATGCACACTTAACTCTGCACCTTATGTTTGTATCATTTATTGTTTGCAGTGTTGCACTCGTTGCACTCTTTCACTTTGTGTGTTGTAGATTGTAGTCCTGTGATTGTTTAATGTAGCACCATGGTCCTGGAGAAATGTTTCATTTTAACTGTGTATTGTACCAACTGTATATGGTTGAAATGACAAATAAATGAACCTTAACCTTAAATCCTGAACCAGAGACAACATCAGAAGCGTCTTACCTGGACTAAGGAGAGAAAGAACTGGACTGTTGCTCAGTGGTCCAAAGTCCTCTTTTCAGATGAAAGTAAATTTTGCATTTCATTTGGAAATCAAGGTCCTAGAGTCTGGAGGAAGAGTGGAGAAGCACAGAATCCAAGGTGCTTGAAGTCCAGTGTGAAGTTTCTGTAGTCTGTGATGATTCGGGGTGCCATGTCATCTGCTGGTGTTGGTCCACTGTGTTTTATCAAGTCCAGAGTCAATGCAGCCATCTACCAGGAGATTTTAGCGCACTTCATGCTTCCATCTGCTGACAAGCTTTATGGAGATGCCAATTTCCTTTTCCAGCAGGACTTAGCACCTGCCCACGGTGCCAAAACTACTATCAAATGGTTTGCTGACCATGCTATTACTGTGCTTGATTGGCCAGACAACTCGCCTGACCTGAACCCAATAGAGAATCTCTGGGGTATTGTCAAGAAGAAGATGAGAAACTCCCGACCCAAAAATACAGACGAGCTGAAGGCCGCTATCAAAGCAACGTGGGCTTCAGTAACTCTTCAGCAGTGCCACAGACTGATCACCTCCATGCCACACCACACTGATGCAGCAATTTGTGATAAAGGAGCCCCAAACAAGTATTGAGTGTATAAATGAACATACTTTTCAGAAGTTGGACATTTCTATTTTGTAAATCCTTTTTTTTGATTGATCGTAGGAAATATTCTAATAATTTGAGCTACTGGAGTTCTGATTTTCATTAGCTATTAGCCGTAATCATCAAAATTAAAACAAAAAAGGCTTGAAATGTTTCACTTTACATCAAATGAATATAGAATATATTAAAGTTTACCTTTTTTAATTAAATTATGAAAAAAATTAACTTTTTCACGATATTCAACATTTTTAGATGCACTAGCGTAACGTTCCTAGGTCCAGTTCATGAGATCTGACCTGCTTGTTTTTGCTTTACCAACATTCTGCACCAGGTTTTGTATTTTAAGTCCTTCTAGACGGATTTAGAACTATGTTTTGTTAAATCAACATCTAAAACTGATACTTGCTTTGTGTAGAGTGAAGCGATGTTCTGTCTGCTGCTTTATGTCTCTTTCCCCCTCATCTCTTTCATCTGCCTCTGTGTCTCTCTCACACTGGTTAATTAGTCAGCTCTCTTCCTCCTGAGGCTGCAGCACTCACCCCAAGAGGATTTGGCTTGATCTTATGTCTCCTCCAATAGGTCGTGATTAATGAGCCATCGTCGCTGTAGGCGTAGACTTCTGGGCCTCTGCAAAGTGAAGACAGAAAACATCTTTTCCTCTGCTGCATCATGTTTAAGATTTAATCTTGTAGCTTGCGTGCTGTTGGAAACGTGCCATGATCTAGTACTTTCGTGATTCCCAGCTTGAGGAATCAGATCAGCATTTTTCTCAATCCAGGAATTTCTGATTGTTGCTCTATCAGCAAATTAGTGACACACAGAAGTGCAAAGATCAGCAGTGGCAATAATGATCTGGTCTAAGTAATTAAGGAAAAGTCGATGATTACAGTAATCTATAGAATTAGTGGTCAGCACTAGAAGGCGCCTCGTCAGAGCCTCTAGTCCAGCAGCTTGAGTGCTGAGATCAGAGGAAAAGCCTTTCACTCTGACAGATCCAATGTCCTGAACATTCACAGCACAAAGCTTGGGCAGGTACAACAACATGCTGCATTCATAAGAGCCAATAAAAGACTAACATCTATTTAACTTTCTAGGAATTAAGTCGGCAGCACGGTGGTGTAGTGGTTAGCACTATCCCTTCACAGCAAGAAGGTCCTGGGTTCGAGCCCAGCGGCCGGCAAGGGCCTTTCTGTGTGGAGTTTGCATGTTCTCCCTGTGTCTGTGTGGGTTTCCTCCGGGTGCTCCGGTTTCCCCCAAAGACATATAGGTTAGGCTAATTGGTGGCTCTAAATTGACCGTAGGTGTGAATGTGAGTGTGAATGGTTGTCTGTGTCTATGTGTCAGACCTGTGGTGACCTGGCGACTTGTCCAGGGTGTACCCCGCCTTTCGCCCGTAGTCAGCTGGGATAGGCTCCAGCTTGCCTGCAACCCTGTAGAACAGGATAAAGCGGCTAGAGATAATGGATAGAATTAAGTCTCATCACTTTTCAGCACTTCAATTTTTTTCTTCTATTGCTATTTCTTTTATTGGTATTTAATCTCCACACTGTTTGTATTGTATTATGCTTATGAATTCTATGCTCTAGAGCTATTTCTAAACATAACGCTACAGTATCTCTGCTAAGTTTGGCACTTGTTTTCGGGTTGTCCATTTGAAACAGCATCTGTAGTGTACGTATGTGTGAATCCTCGAGACAAGAGGTCATGCTTTAACACTTTTTCCCTGTACTGAGAAAATTGTCGACTTGACATTCATTTATAATCAAAGTCTAAAGGTAGTTATTTATTTCTGTCAGAAAACAGTTAAAATATGGCTGTATACTGCACTGTAATTCTTATGTAATCTGATGGCACAAAATATTAAATGCAATTCTTTTTTTTCTTACGCTTTCCCTCAGGCTTTGCAGCGTCCATCGATCAGATGGAATATGAGAAACTATGGACTATATTTTTTGAGCTATATTATGAACTCAACCACAAACTGAAAAGTAGTTTCATATCTGAAAAGATGAATTACACCAATTTACAACTTAAATGTACAAATACCTCTGACTGAGGAATTTATGAAAGAGTCCTACAAAAGTAAGATTTTTGCAAAAAGGTTTATTGATGCTCCAGCAGTTGTGCTTAGGCTTCTATTATGCATGAGTTTGGATACATTATTCTTTTTTTTCCTTTGCTCAGTACAGTGAAATACTGTATATTGAATTCATTGTCTGTGAGAGATGCAGTAGATTGAGATTAGTTAAGGTGAATGCTATGGAACATAAGCAAAACAGGTTAGTTCCTGTTATCACTTCTGTTATTACAGCCACAGTATATAGTCGTGATTCCTTCCCCAGCCTCTCTTTTTTCTATCCCTTGAAGTTAATAAGACAAAAAAACATGCAGCTTGTCAGATTAGATAGAACCTAAAAAACACAACGCCTTTTTCTCCTGAAGACTTTCCCACATCGGAAAACCTAAAGGAACCTGACAGTTAACTAGGGCCTTTCTGTGTGGAGTGTGCATATTCTCCTCCTGCCTGCATAGGTTTCCTCAGGGTGCTCCAATTTCCTCCTACAGTCCAAAGACGTGGATTAGGTCACCATATTCTAAATTTCCCATCGGTGTGAATAGTTGTTCGTCTCTGTATTAGCCTTGCGATAGATTGGCAGTCTGCCCACGGTGTACACCGCCTCTTACCCAAAGTCAGCTGGGATCGGCTCCAGCTTTCCCTGAGATGCTGATGGATAAGCGATATAGATAATGGATGCATGGATATTACACTTGATTTCTTCCAAAAATGCTAAATAAAAGTTTCCTCACAGATATCACCAGAAAGTTGGGGTGTCGAGCCCTATCGTAAAAAGCAAGGAAATGCACAGTCCCTCCACCACCTTTCCCCCCCAAAATACATCACCACCACTCTCATAGAATTATCACTCACTGAATATAGCGTAAAGCTATTTTTTTTTTGTTGATCCACTATTGAGTTCATACAGTCTAACTTTAAAGCCATCAGTTTTATATACGTAGAAGTCAACTCCTAACAGCTGGCCACGAAATTCAAATACAACCAAACTGCTGAAACTTGTTGCTGGTCAAGATAACACTGCTATCTTATTTCCATGTGTGCTGTCAGCCTATGGTTTAAAGTGCATATCACGGGTAAATTCAGGAGCAAGATCAATGTAATTCTCCTATTTTATATTAAACTTTGGCTAAATATCTGTCACATTTTGCATTTTGTGCAATTTTTTACCTTGTGCAATACCAGAAAAATTCAGTTGAAATCAAGCCATTTGAGGCGAATTGGTCCGCCTCTGAAAAAACTTGGCATTTGGATTTCCCGGGAAACGTTGATTTTTGTGACGTCACGTGCGGGACGCCTCCCTCTGAATCCTACGTCAGCGCTGGTTTGTTTATGAGAAAATGACCTGGTGGTTTTCTGCAAATTTCTTCAACATTATCACGTAATTATTAAAATGGTTAACAGATGTATTGTAGGAGGGTGTAGCAACACCCATCTTGATGGGATTAGTACTCATCGTTTCCCAAAAGACCGGACAATGAGAGAGAAATGGGAGCGCTTGGTCTACACAGGCTGTGCACTGAAACCGTGCAAAGCTTGCGCAGCTTGCTGGCGCTTCTGCAGGTAACGTCACGAATCTGGCTCCAGACTCCCTTGGGATTTTTCCAGACACGTTTTGTTATTTTATTTTTTTCTGCTGTAGACAGATGGCCTTGTGCAAAATTACCCATCTGGATGAGTGTGTAAAGGGACATACAGTTGTGTTCAAAATAATAGCAGTGTGTTTAAAAACGTGAGTAAAGCTCAAAATCCTTATAATAATTTTTATTTCCATGCACTGGGAACAATGCACATTATATTCTACATCAAAACATGAAGAAAAATGTATCAATATTTTAATTACTTTACAGAAAATGAAGAAAAATGAACATTGGGCTGTTCAAAAAAATAGCAGTGTCTGCATTTTTCATTACAAACTCCAAATATTTACTGTATAAACTGAAAAAATCTCAAGGATTTAGTATTCCTGTGAATCACTAAACTAATATTTAGTTGTATAACCACGGTTTCTGAGAACTTCTGGCACCTGTGAACAGGTATTCCAGCCCAGGATGATTTGACAACATTCCACAATTCCTCTGCATTTCTTGGTTTTGCCTCAGAAACAGCATTTTTGATGTCACCCCACAAGTTTTCTATCGGATTAAGGTCCGGGGATTGGGCTGGCCACTCCATAACTTTCATTTTGTTGGTCTTGAACCCTGATGCTGCTCGCTTACTGGTGTGTTTGGGGTCGTTGTCTTGTTGAAACACCCATTTCAAGGGCATTTCCTCTTCAGCATAAGGCAACATGACCTCCTCAAGTATTTTGATATATGCAAACTGATCCATGATCCCTGGTATGCGATAAATGGGCCCAACACCATAGTAAGAGAAACATCCCCATATCATGATGCTTGCACCACCATGCTTCACTGTCTTCAGAGTGCACTGTGGCTTGAATTCAGTGTTTGGGGGTCGTCTGAAAAACTGTCTGCGGCTCTTGGACCCAAAAAGAACAATTTTACTTTTATCAGTCCACAAAATGTTTCTCCATTTCTCTTTAGGCCAGTCGATGTGTTCTTTGGCAAATTGTATCCTCTTCAGCACGTCTTTTTTTTAACAGTGGAACTTTGCGGGAGCTTCTTGCCGATAGATTAGCTTCACACAGGCATCTTCTAATTGTCACAGTACTCACAGGTAACTTCAGACTGTCTTTGATCACCCTGGAGCTGATCATTGGCTGAATCTTTGCCATTCTGGCTATTCTTCGATCTATTCGAATGGTAGTCTTCTGTTTTCTTCCACGTCTCTCTGGCTTTGCTGTCCATTTTAAAGCACTGGAGATCATTTTAGCTGAGCAGCCCATCATTTTCTGCACTTCTTTACAGTATATGTTTTACCTCTCCAATCAACGTTTTAATCAAAGCACGCTGTTCTTCTGAACAATGTCTGGAACGACCCATGTTTCTCAGGTTTTCAGAGAGAAATGGATGTACAACATGTGCTGGCTTCATCCTTAAATTAGGGCCACCTGACTGACATCTGTTTTTTCACAGAATGAATGACCTCACTAATTAAACTCCACACTGCTATTATTTTGAACACGTCCCTTTCACTTAATTATTCGATTACACAGACTCAGGAGCATGCATATCATGAATGTTGGGTCTGTTGGTTTTCTATGACTCTGCTACACCTACTGGTAAATAATTTGCCATGTAGTAATATAATTTCCACCAAAAACAGTGATTGATCTGGTTAGTCGTGTTGGACTGCTATTATTTTGAACACAAGTGTACTTTCATATAAAAAAAAAAGAAATTGGTCCAGAATATGCACTTTAAGTTATAGCTTGCTGAGCTCAGTTTTTAGCAAGAAACCATCCATAGCAACTTGTGAGTCAGTAGTGCAGTAGCTCAGTTTTTAGCAAGAAGGCAGCCACAACAACTCTCGCATCATTAATGCATGAGACCACTATGGCTTGTGACACGACAGCTATGTAACCTTTTTTATTAATACTACGACTGATTAAACACACTGCATATGACTCAATAAAACAACCACATAGTGTGGAATGTTTCTGAATGATGTTTTTGATTTAATAATTGGGCCAAAAAGAGGCGTGACACCTTACCTTTATGAGAATGTGCTCTCAGTTGCTGGCTTGTGAATTCTTGCAAAACATTTCAAAAAAAGTTGGGATGGTAAAGCACTTACCACTTTGTAATGTTTTCATTCTTTCTCACAACACTTAAAAGATGTTTAGGGATTGAAGACACCAAGTGATGAAGTGTTTCGGATGTTATTTTATCCCATTCTTCCTGCAAACAGGTCTTAAGATGTGCAGCAATACAGGATCGCCATTGTTTTTTGTTTCAAAAATTCTCCACACATTCTCTATTGGAGACAGAGGGGACAGGTACCGTCTTCTTCCACAGCCATGCCTTTGTAATGTGTGCAGAATGTTGTTTTGCATTGTCTTGTTGAAATATCCCTGGAAAAGGTGTCATCTTGAAGGCAGCATATGTTGTGTCAACGTATCAATTAGATTGGATGGTCCTTTTCATTTTTGGTCTAGAGCACACAGCATCTATTTCTTACAAAAAAAGACCTGGACTACTGATTCATCGGACCATAATACACGTCTGCACTGTACGTATGATGGTTCATCCCAGATGCCTTCAAGCCCAGAGATGCTGACAGTGCTTCCGGACACAGTTAACATAAGGCTTCCTTTTTGTGCAGTAAAGTTTTAACTGGCATTTGTGGATGTAACTCTGTATTGTAGTGCCTGATAAAGGTTTGCCAAAGTGCTCCCAAGCCCATGTGGTTATATCAGCTATAGATGAATGACGGTTCTTGATGCAGTGCTGTCTGAGGGATTGGAGATCACGGGTGTTCAGCTTGGTGCCCTTGCCCTTGATACATCGACATCCCTCCGGATTCCTTGAATTGTTTAATGATGATATGCACCGACCAAGGTGAAGTATCCAAATTCCTTTGCATCTTTCTATGAGAAACATTGTTTTTAAAGATTTCAATAATTTTCCTCACACACTTGTGAACAAACTGGAGATCCTCATCCCATCTTTACTCCACAAAGACTAGGCCTTTCCTGGATACTGATTTTGTACCAAATTATAATTACAATCACTTGTTGACATCACCTGGTTCAAATCACATAATTATTTAACTGTTTTAGCTCATTACTAGCCCTAAATTGTGCCTGTCCTCACTTTTTTTTTTGGAATGTGTTGCAGGCCTGAAACACAGGAATGGATGTATATTAACAAATGAAATGAAGTTGACCAGAGAAAACATGAAATATCATGGGTTCGTACTGTCTGCAATGAAATACAAATCAAAGTAAATTTACAAATCACTGCTTTCTTTTTTGATTTTCATTTTCCATACCATCCCAACTTTTTCTGATTTGGGGTTATATATGTAACTGCTTATTTCCCATATTTAGTCTGGTCAAAATGACAGCTAACTGACAAAGATACAATCCTGAGGTTTTGCTTTTCTCAGCTCCAGTCCGGATGTCCTATGACACTACTTTCTGACTGGCAAGATTTCTGGATTAAGCCCTTGGGGCTGTAGCAGTCTTCCTAATAATGTTATGACCAGATTTAGTTGGTTGGTTATGGAATCATGTTCCAAGAGATCCATATATAACATCAAGGCAGTTTATATATATATATATAGTATGTTATGTACATACAGGACTACAGGACACTATTTTGATGGAATAAAAACATGTATTTTATTCCCTTCTAGTGGGTTTCATTCATTTGGTTTGATAGCATGCAATATTGCTGGCATGTTGCTTATCCTATTTGTATTACAGTGGTGCTTGAAAGTTTGTGAAGCCTTTAGAATTTTCTATATTTCTGCATAAACATGACCTAAAACATCATCAGATTTCCATAAAGAGAACCCAGTTAAACAAATGAGACAAAAATATTATACTTGGTCATGTATTTATTAAGGAAAATGATCCAATATTACATATCTGTGAGTGGCAAAAGTATGTGAACCTCTAGGATTAGCAGTTAATTTGAAGGTGAAATTAGAGTCAGGTGTTTTCAATCAATGGGATGACAATCAGGTGTGAGTGGGCACCCTGTTTTATTTAAAGGACAGGGATCTATCAAAGTCTGATCTTCACAACACATGTTTGTGGAAGTGTATCATGGCACGAACAAAGGAGATTTCTGAGGACCTCAGAAAAAGTGTTGTTGATGCTCATCAGGCTGGAAAAGGTAACAAAACCATCTCTAAAGAGTTTGGACTCCACCAATCCACAGTCAGACAGACTGTGTACAAATGGAGGGAATTCAAGACCATGGTTACCCTCTCCAGGAGTGGTCGACCAACAAAGATCACTCCAAGAGCAAGGCGTGTAATAGTCAGCGAGGTCACAAAGGACCTCAGGGGAACTTCTAAGCAACTGAAGGCCTCTCTCACATTGGCTAATGTTAATGTTCATGAGTCCACCATCAGGAAAACACTGAACAACAATGGTGTGCATGGCAGGGTTGCAAGGAAAAAGCCACTGCTCTCCAAAAAGAACATTGCTGCTCATCTGCAGTTTGCTAAAGATCACGTGGACAAGCCAGAAGGTTATTGGAAAAATGTCTTGTGGATGGATGAGACCAAAATAGAACTTTTTGGTTTAAATGAGAAGAAGCGTTATGTTTGGAGAAAGGAAAACACTGAATTCCAGCATAAGAACCTTATCCCATCTGTGAAACATGGTGGTGGTAGTACCACGGTTTGGACCTGTTTTGCTGCATCTGGGCCAAGATGGTTTGCCATCATTGATGGAACAATGAATTCTTAATTATACCAGCGAATTCTAAAGGAATCTGTCAGGACATCTGTCCATGAACTGAATCTCAAGAGAAGGTGGGTCATGTAGCAAGACAACAACCCTAAGCACACAAGTTGTTCTACCAAAGAATGGTTAAAGAAGAATAAAGTTTATGTTTTGGAATGGTCAGGTCAAAGTCCTGACCTTAATCCAATCGAAATGTTGTGGAAGGACCTGAAGCGAGCAGTTCATGTGAGGAAACCCACCAACATCCCAGAGTTGAAGCTGTTCTGTACAGAGGAATGGGCTACAATTCCTCCAAGGAATTCCTCCAAGTTGCAGGACTGATCAACAGTTACCGGAAATGTTTAGTTGCAGTTATTGCTGCACAAGGGGCTCACACCAGATACTGAAAGCAAAGGTTCACATACTTTTGCCACTCACAGATATGTAATATTGCATCATTTTCCTCAATAAATAAACGACCAAGTATAATATTTTTGTCTCATTTGTTTAACTGGGTTCTCTTTATCTACTTTTAGGACTTGTGTGAAAATCTGATGATGTTTTAGGTCATATTTATGCAGAAATATAGAAAATTCTAAAGGGTTCACAAACCTTCATGCACCACTGTATGTCACTCTATCCAATGGAGAATGAGCGTTAAATATGGTTTATGATATTGCATGGCTGTCAAGACAACATCGGAGCTGATGCAAATATTTTATGAGAGTTTTCTGCTGTGTATTCGCAGAAGCATTTCTTTGTTCGCCGGTGGCGCCGGCAGTAAATTGTGGCAGTGAATTGAAAATGCCATAAGATACGTATTACATGTAGATATGCAAAACTTCCGTACTGGCGAGCGACTGTGACAATTTGTAAACAAACATGGCCACCAGGTTTGCTTTGTTAAATATGGAAGATTTTGAGAGAATTTTGAAACAGTGTAATTATTATTACTATAAATTGTTCCATCAAATGTGTATGTATTATAATAATATTAATAAGAATTATCTCATCTCATCTCATTATCTCTAGCTGCTTTATCCTTCTACAGGGTCGCAGGCAAGCTGGAGCCTATCCCAGCTGACTACGGGCGAAAGGCGGGGTACACCCTGGACAAGTTGCCAGGTCATCACAGGGCTGACACATAGACACAGACAACCATTCACACTCACACCTACGGTCAATTTAGAGTCACCAGTTAACCTAACCTGCATGTCTTTGGACTGTGGGGGAAACCGGAGCACCTGGAGGAAACCCACGCTGACACAGGGAGAACATGCAAACTCCACACAGAAAGGCCCTCGCCGGCTGCTGGGCTCAAACCCAGGACCTTCTTGCTGTGAGGCGACAGCGCTAACCACTACACCACTGTGCCACCCCAACGCCAGCCAATATTATTTAAATATCTGAATTTATCCAGTTGTTCATTCATTCAATCAATCACTGCTTTATCCTGGTCGGCTTCACATTGGATCTCAGACACTCATCCTGAATGCGATAACAGTTCATTTTAGGGCACCATATCCACTGATCACTTATTCACATCTCTGTGTGCAATTTCATACCACCAATAACCTCCTAGTATGATTTTGAAGGGTGGCAGGAAACCAGAAAAAACCCATGCACAGTTACCAGGTTGAAACAGCAAGATATGTTAAAGTTGTACATTCTTCAAGGTGTATTTCTGTAAACTTAGCAGGATTATGAATGAGGCATGTGTGGGTGGAAAAGAGAGAGAATACTGACAGTGCAAGAATGGACCGAAGCCTAGAAAACTGGCTGCAAATGTCTTCCAATCGTCCTTCGGTTGGTGAAAGGTGCTATATGAATTACACTTGTCTTATACGGGTAAGCATGCATTTATAAACAGGAAGACAGGAAAGGCGTGTTCATATTGCTTTTGTTGGGTTGATCATGCAGAAAGGCTTCTGCACTATGGAAATATGTTTGCATCACTGTTTAGTTGATATCAAGCCTTTATTTAGAATATGATAGAATAAATTAGTCTTTCCCCATTGCTGCATCTCTGTGTGTGTCCTTTATTTAAAATATGATGGAATAAATTTGTAGATTGTGTCTCTCCCCATTGCTGCATCTCTCTCTCTCTCTCTCACACACACACACACACACACACACCTACCTCTACTTGCAGCTGAGCTCCTGCCTGAAGACATCATTATCCCTCAGTACTCAGTGTGCTGTGCTCTTGGACGATAGACTGAGGGAGCTCTTTACTCCACACACACACACACACACACACACACATACAGAGAATAGATGGCCGGTTTAAGGAGTGCAGTGCTTCTCCATGTCCTGCTCTTCATGTTGGTGGGATGCTGCGGTGTTCAGGGCGGAAAAGAGCCGGACAACACCGGAGGCAATTTCCTGGAAGATGAGCAATGGCTGTCTACTATCTCCCAGTACAGCCGCAAGATAAAGCACTGGAACCGCTTCAGAGACGTAAGATAGCCTTTATTACCTTCATCTATTACAGGCTTTCGAGAAACTACATCTCACATCCCTGTTCTGTTCATAAGGAGGAATGTTGTGTATTTTTATTAATTTATTTATTTAAACAAAGGTAACCTACCTGTGAGTGAGTCATTTGATAACTTAAACATCAACCTCAAAATTCACACATTATCTATCTATCTATCTATCTATCTATCTATCTATCTATCTATCTATCTATCTATCTATCTATTTAAATTGTATTTTTTTTGGTTCGTTTTGTTCTATTACTGGCAATTTATTTTCTTTCAAAAATGAATTACTCTAAGCTTGGCTATTTTGTAGCAGTCGTGTTTGTTTATCTAAATGCGCATGCGCGTTTCCTCTCAGGTGAGTTCCTCAGACCTGCCTGCTAGCTTCACATCACCTCTGTCACTTCAAACATTGACCTGTCCCTCAGACTTTGTTTTTGTTTGTTGGTTTGTTTGTTTGTTTGTTTGTTTGTTTGTTTGTTTAAGCAGTGGGTTGAGAGATTATATTCAGGACCTACCTTACTGGTTCACATGCCAGAAAATTAGAAATTCAACTGTAACCATCCGTCAATGCAAGGGCATAGCTACTGTAGGATTTTTCAAAAGGGGGTTACAGACACACACTGACTGTCAGCCTGAATACATTATGTAACAAACTAGATAGAACTCGACGCCAACGGCGTCAATGGGGATGCCTCCGCCTGGTAGACTACACGCCTTATTAAGTTGTGATTTGGGGATAGACATTTGACCTCACAGTAATCTTGACCTGTGACCTTTTAACCTCAAAATCTAATCAGTTCATGTTTGTCCCAAAGCGCACAAATGGTGAAAGTTTGGTGAAATTCCTTTCATTTGCCTTGGAGATATTGTGTTCACAAGGTTCTCAGACAGACAGTTGACCTCACTGTAATCTTGACCTGTGACCTTTTAACCTCAAAATCTAATCAGTTCATGTTTGTCCCAAAGCGCACAAATGGTGAAAGTTTGGTGAAATTCCTTTCATTTGCCTTGGAGATACTGTGTTCACAAGGTTCTCGGACAGACATTTGACCTCACAGTGACCTTGACCTTAGACCTTTTGATCTCAAAATCTAATCAGTTTATATTTGTCCCCAAATGCACAAATGGTGAAAGTTTGGTGAAATTCCTTTCATTAGTCTTTGAGATATGGTGTTCACAAAGTTTGGGGATGGACATTGGCCCTCACAGTAATCTTGACCTGTGACCTTTTAATCTCAAAATCTAATCAGTTCATGTTTGTCCCAAAGTGCACAAATGGTGAAAGTTTGGTGAAATTCCTTTCATTAGCCTTTGAGATATCGTGTTCACAAGGTTTCGGGACGGACGCATGCACGGACGCACGGACAGACGGACAACCCGAAAACATAATGCCTCCTGCACCTTAAGGTGGCGGAGGCATAAAAATAATTACCATTCTTAGTTTTAGGTAGCTTAGAAACCGGCTCTTCCATTATTGCTGTGTTCTAGAAACGGCACACTAAAACTTAGCTTCGAAACCACGAAAGAAAGAAAGAACAACTTTATTCATCACATACTTGTGAAATGACTCTCTGCATTTAACTCATCTGAAGCAGTGCACACAGACGTGAGCAATGAGCACACATACATACCCAGAGCAGTGGGCAGCCATGCTAACAGCGCCCGGGGAGCAGTTGGGAGTTAGGTGCCTCGGTCAAGGGCACCTCAGGCCAAGGCCGTCCCATAGTAACCTAACCACATGTCTTTGGACTGTACCACGAGTTGGCCTAGAGGTTAGCGTGTCAATCGGGAGATCGCGAGTTCTACTCACGGTCGGGTCATACCAAAGACCATCATAAAAATGGTACCTACTGCCGTCTGGCAAGGTACGCTGCAATACAGAGAGTCAAACTCTCGTGGTTACCAGAGGACTAGCCCCCCACTGTAACCCTAGCTATGTAATAGGCAAGAGGCTGAGGGCTACGGAAACAGGGCTCGGCGCCACCCTATGCGTCACATGGCGGGGGAAGGACTTTGAGTTGATGATGTCTTTGGACTGTGGGGGAAACCAGAGCACCCGGAGAACATGCAAACTCCACACAGAAAGGCCCCTGCCGGCCGCTGGGCTCGAATCCAGAACCTTCTTGCTGTGAGGTGACCGTGCTAACCACTTATACCACTGTGCCGCCCAAAATGCAACTTTGATGGAAAAAAATATATGATAAATTGCTTACCTGTCTTCACGTCGAAAGAAGGAGGAAAGTTTTGCTTGTTTTGACATGGCGAATTATTAACACGAGAGGAAATACTTGTAATCCACAACTAAAAAGACTGCAGCTACACTGGCAGCTTGACCATGCTTTCTAGTGCGATCGTGTTGTGCTTGCGCAGAACTGGGTTTTCTCGGGCAAACCACAGGAAGTCCATACAAGGTTATAGAAACCCTAATGAGGCTGAGGTGACAATCTAGTTTAAAAAAAATGTTAGAAAAATTACAGTGGGCGCTTTTCTAATATTCTTATGCGGCTATTGAAAAAATGTATGGTCTGGCAAAGGGGGGGGTCCACGGGCCCCCCAGGCCCCCCCCAGCTACGCCCCTGCAATGGTCAATTGTCACCACACCCAAGTCGCTCGTTTTCATAACAGTTCTACTCCAAAGTATATACTACTCTACTAAACAGTAACAGTCAGGACCAACAAGGCTCATCCGTCTCCAATCCTGCATCCAAAGCCGCATACTAACGTACTAAATAGTATTTTAAAAATATCACTATTTTGTTTACTTGGTCAGACATCTTAAATGGACTTTTTCCTCATTAAATGTCCTGTAATTAGGCCTACATAATACTATTTTTTCCCCTCTTAAAGCTTTGCTAGATATAGCATCAACATCCCTACTAAAATAAAACAAACAAACAATGAAACCCACAATAAATATTGTTTCACTTTGTCATCCATTTATTTTCTATACTGCTTATCCATTGTAAATCATTGGTGAGCTGGAGCCAATCCCAGCTGTCCCTGGGCGAGAAGCAGGGTACACCCTGGACAGGTCACCAGTCTATCAAAGGGTTAATACAGAGAGACAGACAGCCAATCACACCTTGTCTCACATTCACACCAATGGGAAATTTAGAGTAGCCAGTTAAACTGCATGCTTTTGGACTGTTGGAGGAAGCCAGGGCACCTGGATTAATCCCACACAGGCATGAGGAGAACATGCAAACTCCACACAAAAAGGTCCCGGTTGACCAGCAGGTTCAAACCCAGAACCTGCTTGCTGTAAGGCGACAGTGCCGACCACTTCACCACTGTGCCACCCCATTGTTTGATTATTAATGAGAACTAGCAAAATGGTTTCCAAGAGTCCATTCATTTTTCATTGAGTTACAGATCCAGGATATATTCAGTGTGTAATTTAATGAATTATTATAACTATATAATTATTTACTATATGAGTGATTCCACGCTTATGGGTACTGAAATGGGGACATGAACTTATTTTTAAAAATTCACCTAAAACCATTTCTTTTTTTACCATCAGGTCACAAAACATGTAATCTTTAATGAATGATATGTTAAAAGATAACTTTAATTTTCTGAGATGTAATAAAAACATATTTATATGCCCAAGTCAGAACGTAACAGAAGTGTTGTGGACATATATATTCTCAATTTTAACAATGTAGAATTACTTTTTGAAACATAGGAAGGTGATGTTTTAGCAAATATAATTAATAAACATGTGTAGTAGAATAAACATACACATTCTTTCAATAAGATTAACATGGTATATAGCTAGATTGTAATTAATTTGTAACAGATGCGAGATGGACAATCGTAACAGAAGTAATGTAACAGACATCATTTTGGAACTCATAGGCTTGACTTTGGCATATAAATATGTTTTTATTACATCTCAGAAAATTAAAGTTATCTTTTAACATATCATTCATTAAAGATTACATGTTTTGTGACCTGATGGTAAAAAAAGAAATAGTTTTAGGTGAATTTTTAAAAATAAGTTCATGTCCCCATTTCAGTACCCATAAGCGTGGAATCACTCATATAATTTATATATTAACTAACTATATAAATAAATATACAATTTAATGAATTATTCTAACGAATGAATTATTGTAATTACATGTTTAGCAGTTCTGTTAACATAACCGTGGCAATTGTTTTTTTTTTCTTGCAAATAGGTTAAATTGTCTATGATGTTCATTAAAACTAGATGGCCTTTCAATTTCATAAAGTCAGTGAAATTTAGTTCCCTCTGAAATTTGGTCATTGTGATATACAGTATGTTTATTTCTGTAATATCTCACAAAGTATCAGACCATTCTGTGGCTGGGAAGTTATTTAATTTGAAGGGATTCCTGAGCAAATAATGTGCATGAAATCGCTCGCTTCACGCAGTCAAGGAGACAGAGGAAGTCCGTGTGCGCATGTGCAGGTTTATCATCATCATCATCATCATCATCATCATCTTCTTCTTTTGGGTTTTACAGCAGCTGGTATCCACAGTGTTGCATTACTGCCATCTACAGATTCACCTTTGACCGTGCACTGACAATTATATCATTCTGTCGCTAAACAAACAGCTGATCACACCGAGGTGCTCGCTGACCACCGATATTTATCAGTTTGGTCCTGCGTTTCCTTTCCTTCACAACATAACGTCTTTTCTTCTCGCTTTCTGTTACTGTAGTCGGTTTTTCACGTTTCATTCGCACACTCACATCCTCCATTTTTCTCTCCTGTTTCAAATTTGTATCCCACAAGGCCTTGCGTGAATGGGGAAAGCCCACCATGTGATGCCTGACGTAGTATCTTGAATTGGGTCACGGTGAAGCAGGAAAAAATAGCAGGGAATTTATGGCCACGTGGCCCTAAATTCATTAATTGTTCTATTTAAAAAAAAAACTAATAAAATTGGAAGTCTGTGATTCGAATTCAGTAGCTTTCGGTCCACTAAACAAAAATAATTGGGTGTCAGGGAAAATTCTTTTTATGACCTACACTTGAAAAATCTGAAAGGCAGTCTAGCTTTAAATCCCCATTAAACCACAGCCTTACCTCGAGGTCACCTTCCAGCTCCTGTAGAACTGATTTAGATCCCATTTGAATACCATCAAACATGCCCAAAATCAGTCATCTGTTAAACTGTTTTCCCTTTTCGTTGTAGCATTAACTACTATTGAAACACACACAGTGGCTGTTCATTTAAAATAATTATAGAGTATGGATAGAGGATTAGGCATTAGTCTGCTCACATATTATGATTGTGGGGTGTATGAGTAAACCCAAGCACATTAGAGATCTGAAATATAAGCAAGATAGTAGCTGCAGATTGATTGTGGGTTGTTGTAACTAATCATATTGTGAGCATGGCATGATTGAAATTGAACCAGGGCAGCTTTGCTAGGCCAGCAAGGATGAGCCGTATTGCTTCACAAGTGCGACGTCATCTTCCAAACGGGGTTCTTGATTAGAGTCTGTATGCCGTAATCAATATTTATTGATTGCCACATGCCTCTGCCTGCACTGAGGAGGAGTTTTACAATGCAGAAAGGATCAGGACACGTATGACTGCATACATGCACCTCAACCTTTCACTGAGAAAATGTTTTCTTCCTCCGAATCACGCTGTTTGAAAAGAATGGAGAAAAACGTCAGCAGAAGACTAGGCTGCTCCCCCAGGAGCTGCCGTCCGCTTGAGTTAGAGTTTGTGAGACACACATTGGTTTATTTATTTCATGTAAGATTTTTCTTTGATGAGACAGCAGGATGCCTGGAGCAGGAGCAGGACAGGTGACAGGTGAAGGGAGATGCACAAGGAGTCAAGCTGTGGGGGAAGCAGGTGCTGTGTATTAGTTATCTCTGGCTGGAATATAAACACTATTTTTGCAGGTTGCCACAATCATGGCAGATTAAACCGGACAGTTTCTAATTAGTTTTATGCCAACATAACATCTAACATTTAAAAATTTACATCAACATAATGATCTAACCTACTGTCTCAGTTTATCCCATTGTTCTACTTTTCAAAAGTGATTGCTAAAAATGATCCATCATCAGGGGGCGGCACGGTGGTGTAGTGGTTAGCGCTGTCGCCTCACAGCAAGAAGGTCCGGTTTCGAGCCCCGTGGCCGGCGAGGGCCTTTCTGTGCGGAGTTTGCGTGTTCTCCCCGTGTCCGCGTGGGTTTCCTCCGGGTGCTCCGGTTTCCCCCACAGTCCAAAGACATGCAGGTTAGGTTAATTGGTGACTCTAAATTGAGCGTAGGTGTGAATGTGAGTGTGAATGGTTGTCTGTGTCTATGTGTCGGCCCTGTGATGACCTGGCGACTTGTCCAGGGTGTACCCCGCCTTTCGCCCGTAGTCAGCTGGGATAGGCTCCAGCTTGCCTGCGACCCTGTAGAAGGATAAAGCGGCTAGAGATAATGAGATCAGATGAGATGAGATCCATCATCAGAGCAACGGTTCAGTCCATCGGTTTTTGTCCCCCGCTGGCCGAAAGGCCCAAAGGGGAACTATGTTGTGGCGATGTCTGTCTGTCCTGAGAAGGGTGCTCACCTTCTGAAATCAACTCCTCTCACGATTTTTGGAGGAATTTCACAAAACTTGGCAAGATTCTTTATGTCGGTAATACGCATATTGTAATTTCGTTAAATTGGGTCACATTTTACCAGAATTACAGCCCTTGATTAACAAAATTATAATTTGACAATTTCACAAGTGTGTTTTCCTTCTGAAATCAACTCCTCTCACAATTTTTGAATGAATTTCTCAAAGCTTGGCAAAACGCCTTGTTATATGATGGTAATACGCATGCTGCGATTTAATTTCGTTTGTGAAAATTTTACCAGAGTTTTGACCCTTGATTAAATAACTTGTACTTTGACAATTTCATGAGAGTGAACGTTCTTCTGAAATCAACTCCTCTCACAATTTGTGGAGGAATTTCACTAAACTTGGCAAAAGGCTTTATTATATGACTGTTATACGCATATTGAAATTTTGTTTAATTTGGCCCTATTTTACTAGAGTTATGCCCTTGATTATTAACAAACTTGTACTTTGGCAATTTCATCAAGGTGTGCTTGCTGTCTGAAATGAACTTCCCTCACAATTTTTATCCCCCGCTGGCCGAAAGGCCCGAAAGGGGGATTATGTCGTGGCAATATCCGTCCATCCGTCTGTCCCAGGAAGGGTACTGACCTTCTGAAATCAACTCCTCTTACAATTTTTGGAGGAATTTCACAAAACTTGACAAGAGGCATCGTTATATGTCAGTAATACGCATATTGCAATTTTGTTCAATTCAGTCGCATTTTATCAGAGTTATGGCATAGTTGCCAGTGGGGGATATTGTACTCTCAGAGCACTCGTTTTTTTTTTTCTCCAATCTTTCCTTTCACCAGAATTCTTGTCTGGTGAGCAGCATTGCCTTCTCAGATAAGGACAGATGTGAGTCGGCATTAACTTATCCAAAATAAAGATCTTTTATATATGAGAAGACAAATGATCCAGATCTCATCTCATTATCTCTAGCCGCTTTATCCTGTTCTACAGGGTCGCAGGCAAGCTGGAGCCTATCCCAGCTGACTACGGGCGAGAGGCGGGGTACACCCTGGACAAGTCGCCAGGTCATCACAGGGCTGACACATAGACACAGACAACCATTCACACTCACATTCACACCTACGGTCAATTTAGAGTCACCAGTTAACCTAACCTGCATGTCTTTGGGGGAAACCGGAGCACCCGGAGGAAACCCACGCGAACACGGGGAGAACATGCAAACTCCGCACAGAAAGGCCCTCGCCGGCCACGGGGCTCGACCCCAGACCTTCTTGCTGTGAGGCGACAGCGCTAACCACTACACCACCGTGCCGCCCCTGATCCAGATCTTGCAATACAAATTCTGCTGATCTCCATGCATGTCTTTCTGAATTCCAGAAGATGTTTTGAACTTGGGGCCAATCTCTTCATGTTATGCTTTATACACAAAATAAAACATTTGAAATAGCATTCATGAGATACCAAGTGACGGGCGAGAGGAAGTGATGCGCATGAGGGAGCAGCTGTGGTGAGTCAGGGGTCTTGGCTCCAGTCAGGCTGCTGGGATGAGGTTTAATTTACTGAGGGGAGCAGTGGGGGGGGAAATGGATTGACAGCTACAGTGGTGAAGGATGAATTATGCTGTCATGTTATTGTAGGACCTTTTCATCTCTTCTTCTCTGTGACAGTACACTGTTTGCTATTTGATCCGGATAAGAGCATCACCCAGGCAACATGATATATCAATATCATATATCGTGATGTATTAACCTCTTGATCCATTTTATTTATTTTCTTTTTAAGCACATTCCTACTCACTTACGGTAAATAAGCAACCGATTCTCTTTCTGTGCAGTTTGTTTTCCTCTTCCTTGTTTTCCGCAATTAAAGAAACGTATCATAACACGACTCTAGGGCTGCAACACTATGGTGCAAGGCACATCGCTGCTGCAATCACATATTTGAATGAAATGTAAAAAGGAATGCAGTTTATTGGTACCCGTAAGAGACTGTATAGTGAGTTTTCAGAAACACTCTTTTCTGACTCAGAACTTCCTACTTTGCACTTAAAGCGTTCGCACAACTAAAACAGTTGAAGGTCAGAATAAAATGGATACTCGCAGTACGCTATTGCAAACCCCTGTAAAACAGAATACTGGTGCATATCTGGATTTTTGAAGGTGTCTTCTCATATCTTGGGAGGTTATTTTTTGCCATAATGTCCAACCATGTAAAATGTGAAGTAGCAATAATTTGATACTCATTTTCCAGAACACACCACAAATCTTGTGACCTTGACTTAGAAACGCTAGATGTGGAAAATAAATTAACAGTGGGTTGAGATCCAGAATGCCCTGGATGACTGAAAACCTTCAGACATCATCTATGATTCAACATTTCCATATGAAAGGTTGTTTGACTTTATGCAAGACCTGAAAGAGCTGAGAGAATAAAGGATGCGCTATTAAAGGGCCACAGAGATAAACTAGCTCGCCTTTGTGTGGTTTTGTGAGCAGGTATCTATGCATCGCCTACCCTGTAGCAGATAATTAACTGATTAAATGGAGGATAGTAGTTGTTGACACATCGGACATGTGTGTCTGCGTCCTTTACGCACCGATGGGACTCATTCACTCAGCTGCCTCCCACCCACCACAACACCTGCTGATTTATCACTCATCATTTACTAACCATGCCTGGCACTGACAAACACATAAACAAAAAAACCTTCAGGACTGGATTCAAACATTTATCTAATTTGTTTATCATTTGAGGATTTCACTTTTCTCCACTCCCAGTTCTGAGCTTTCTGAAGATGGAGTTTTTGCTGTTACCCTTGTGGGAAGCATGTTTATTGGCTCAGACGAGCTGTTTAACTGCAGCTTGTTTGTCTGCTGTGATTCTTTCACCACAGAAAAAGGGAACAGAATGTAATCCTCTTGCTGTTTTGAGATGTGCTTTCGTTTGAGTAACATGTGAAGGCACAAATCCCAAAGCACCAAGAATAGGACAGCAAATAATCTATATACTCGTGCATCTCAGAAAATTTGAATATCGTGAAAAAGTTCTTTTTTTCATAATTTAATTCAAAAAGATAAACTTTCGTATACCGTATTCTTGATTAATTACATGTAAAGTGAAATGTTTCAAGCTTTTTTTGTTTTCAGTCAGGGGCGGCACGGTGGTGTAGTGGTTAGCATGGTCACCTCACAGCAAGAAGGTTCCGGGTTCGAACCCAGTGGCTGGCGAGGGCCTTTCTGTGTGGAGTTTGCATGTTCTCCCCGTGTCTGCGTGGGTTTCCTCCGGGTGCTCTGGTTTCCCCCACAGTCCAAAGACATGCAGTTAGGTTGACGTGGGGTGGCCTTGGGCTGAGGTGCCCTTGAGCAAGGTACCGAACCCCTGACTGCTCCCTGGGCGCTCTGGTGTGGCTGCCCACTGCTCTGTGCGTGTGTTCACTGCTTCAGATGGGTTAAATGCAGAGGATGAATTTCAGTGTGCTTGAAGTGTGCATGTGACGAATAAAGGTTCTTTTTTTCTTTCAAATCCATGAGCTCAAATTATTAGAATGATTTACAATACGGAAATGTCCAACTTCTGAAAAGAATGTTCATTTATACACTTGATACTTGGTACAAGCTCCTTTACCATGAATTACCGCATCAGTGCGGTGTGGCATGGAGTCAGTCAGCCTGTGGCACTGCTGAGGAGTTATTGAAGCCCAGGTTGCTTTGATAGCGGCCTTCAGCTTATCTGTATTTTTAGGCCGGAGTTTCTCATCTTCCTCTTGACAATAGCCCGTAGATTTTCTATAGGGTTCAGGTCAGGCGAGTTGTCTGGCCAATCAAGCACAGTAATAGCATGGTCAGCAAACCATTTGGTAGTAGTTTTGGCACTGTTGGCAGGTGCTAAGTCCTGCTGGAAAAGGAAATTGGTACCTCCATAAAGCTTGTCAGCAGATGGAAGCATGAAGTGCTCTAAAATCTCCTGGAAGACATTTACGTTGATTTTGGACTCTATAAAGCACAGTGGGCCAACACCGGCAGATGACATGGCACCCCATATCACCACAGCCTACGGAAATGTCACGCTGGACTTCAAACACCTTGGATTCTGTGCCTCTCCACACTTCCTCCAGACTCTAGGACCTCGAGTTCCAAATGAATTGCAAAATTTACTTTCATCTGAAAAGAGGACTTTGGACCACTGAGCGACAGTCCAGTTCTTTCTCTCCTTAGCCCAAGTAAGACGCTTCCGATTTTGTCTCTGATTCAGGAGTGGCTTGATATTAGGAATGCAACAGTTGTAGCCCCTTTCCTGAGGACGTCTGTGTGTGGTGGCTCTTGATGCATTGACACCAGCCTAAGTCCACTCTTTGTGAAGCTCTCCCAAGTTCTTGAATTGACTTCTCCTGACAATCCTCTCAAGGCTGCAGTCGTCCCTGTTGCTTGTGCACCTTTTCCAGCCAGCCTTTTCAGCAATGACCTTCTGTAACTTACCCTCCTTGTGGAGGGTATTGATGTTCATCTCTGGACAACTGTCAAGTCAGCATTCTTCCCCATGATTATGGTTGTGTGTTATGAACTAGACTGAGAGATACATGGTATTTATATTGTTTTACTCAAACTCGAAATGAAAAATTCTCATATGTTGAGGGTTTTTTTTGCGCTGTAGGCCATAATTATCAAAATTAAAATAGAAAAATGCTTGAAATGTTTTAGTTTGTGTAATCAGTCTAGAATATATATATGATGCAGAATATATCTATTCTGTATCGAATGTATGATATATCATACAGATTATATAATATAAAATATACATAAAATGATATTACACAGTTGCATGAAGAACCAGCGCTTTCACTTTACATCATTACTATATAGTTACAATCCAGTATTACTGGGCATAAGGACTACTTGATATCAATCTGCGGTAGTTTTAGATGATCTAAAACGAAGGAAAGATGCTCATAATTGCTGTTGAACTATACAATAATTGTTTCCGTGAGTGTGCAGAGTAAGAAATTGTTCAAATAAAAACAAATGTATATAATGCAAAGATATGTTGCCTGCTATGAAAAAGCCAGTAGGATAAATACCTCCTGGAAAACATACTCCTCGACTGAATGAAACATGGACTCTGAGGCTTAGAGCTGCAATCTTGATATTTCAAACTTCATATGTCAAACAGTTGTCTGGTTACAACTGTCAATCGTCCAACAAGCTAGTGGACTTATAAAACTGTTTTAACTAGTTTTATATGAAATGGTCATGAATATTTTCTGTAAAATCTCACATTTTTAAAAAAAGTTAATTAAAAATAAGTGCTGGATTAAAAATCCATCTATCTTATGTAAATAAAGATTCAAATTTCTTTGTCCGGTGGCCAAGCACTTGAGATGCGTTGCCTTGCACTTACGATCAGGTTCTCTGTGGTGATACATGTTCATTGTACGTACCTACAGTACGGACGTTGCACGGTTGCAAAAGCCATCAAAAATCATGTCTGCAGTATCATATTCTCTTAAGTACAGAGCTTCGCTCTGCTATTAACTGTTTTGGTTTATCCAAATGTGAACTATTTTAAATATTACAGCACTTATGAATCTTTACATAAGTCATTATTTTCATCCATCCATTATTTACACTGCTTATCTGTTAGGGTCAAGGCGGAAAGCTGGAGCCCAGCTGACTTCAGGCGAGAGGTGGAGTGCGTCCCGGGCAGGTCTCGGGGATAACATAGAGACGAACAACCAGCAAAGTAGCTGCTTGATCTAATCTGCATGTCTTTGGGAAGAAACCTATGCAGGCATGGGGAGAACATACAAACTCTGCCCAGGAAGGTCCTGGTCGGCTAGAAGGTTCAAACCACAGAACTTGCTGTGAGGTGAAAGTGCTAACCACTGCACCATCGTGCCACCTCATTATTTTCACCGTACATAAATTACTCCACATCAACAGCTTATTTTCTCCCAAAAAGTGTTAGCATTTATCTCCCAGAATTGCAAACTTGAGGCTCATTTATGTAGATGTATTATATCTGCAAATGTCTTTATGATGCACTAAGTGATGCATAGCTGATTAAAATGGATTGCAGTGCTGCTCTGTTGAATTTCATTACTCTAACATGCATTTAGATAATGTTCTTGGGAAAACTGCTACATGCAAAATACTCCAGCCAACAATCATAAACTGTGAAAAACATATTAATTTGCATATAAATGTAATTTACCCCTCAGTGGGCCACATAGCAGAAAACATCGCCTAGCCTTTTAGGAATAATTAACTTGTATTTAATTTCAGAGACTATGTGACATGAGATTAGGAATGGCTCGTGCACTGACGTTTGTGACACTGACTTGGTCTTTGTCTGGCCAGTGAATCATTTTACACTTATCAAAGGTTTTGGATGGCATGTATTCTTCTGAGCTCTCAGTTCTTCAGTTTAGTTTAGTGGAAACAGAAGCAATAGATTTTTTTAAAAAAAGCATGAAAACATTTAAAATACACACATACCAAAAGCTGAATATTAGAGGTGTTGAGAAAATTAAATGATGTAGTGGATAATTTACATTTTCCTTTTTTTTTTGGTGTATGTTCTAATATCAGGTTTGTATTTGTGTAGTAAATGTTGCTATTGGATTGTAGACAAGTGTATCAGTCTAAATAAAAACATGGGATAAGTTAGAAGGGCACTCGGTAGAGCGCATACCTCCACCAAGCCACATATCATCATCATCATCATCATCATCATCATCATCATCAATCACTTGAACCTAGGATAATACTAAAGCTGTACACCAAATTTCATCAAAATCCATTCACTACTTTTTGAGTTGCTTTGGGAACAGAAAAAAAAAATACTGGATCCACATACATATCTGGATTTGCATCAAAATCTAATCAATTGTTCTTTGGCCCGTTGCTCACCTTTCATCAAAATTTCATCAAAAGCTGTTCACTACTTTTTGAGTTACGTTGGGAACAGACAAACAAACGGAGGCGAAAACATAACCTCCTTCAACAAAGTTAGTGGAGGTAATAAACACAAAGCAGAACTGGCAGTAATACTTTTTAAATTATAACCATTTCATTTTTGTCACATTGTCTTGATTTATGGATTTATTAAACGTCTTCGTAATTTTGAATGAGAAAATGTTGCTGCTCAGTAAGTAGATCGCATTTAAGAATGGTTAAGAATGTTCAACTGATTTTCTGATCTCTAATTTCATGAATCTGAGCAGTTACATTGCAAACAAAGTGATCAAATTGGCATGATCACTGGAGACTAATCTGCGGAATTTGGTGCACATGAAAATTGGCTTGTTTTATTAATGTTTTATGGGCAATATCCAAGCATGGATTGGAATGTATTAAGTGCAGTCAAGAGAAACAATCCACTGAAGGTAACACAGGCGAGCTCCTGGGTTGTGTGGGGTGTTTTGTTTGTTTTAAATACAAATTTCTGAAAACGCGTCAGATTTGACTAATCCAAAGCAGGATGTAGAAATCCTATTGTAATGTACAAAAATTTGATTTCATGTGGTTATGCAAAATAAAAAAAGCGCCCCCAAACCATCAAGGAAGCTCTAAAGAATAACATAAAAATTATAAGCCTTATTGCTCAATATTTTTTTTTCTCTGATTGCCCAGTCATTAGTTCTCATTTTTGTAATTGTCTCATGTCCGTAAATAGTATGAGCAGACCTCTGCCCTGAAACCCTGGAGGCACAAATATTATCCTCATCATATGCATGATCCATGTGCATTATAAACAACAAACTGGCAGACTTGCCAGACAATTCCTCATTGGCAGATTGGTAAATGAAAAATTTATAAACTTGGAACACAAGATTATTTGCTCTGGAGTTTAGCTGGCAGCTCGTTTGCTGTTCAAGATTTGAGCTGGAAGGCAGAAAAAGCCAGATGCATAGCTTTGTGTTTGCAGGTATTGGAGTAATTTCTGTGTCAAGGCGTGTTTGTGCCAGGAGAGCAGTCAGCAGTGATGTAAAATAAAAAAATAAAAAGATTTTGATACGGCTAATCCAATGGTGTTTGCATTATCACATATAGGATATCTGATGTAGCATCACATGAAAGTGGCTTAATTGGATTTTATCAGATTTCTTTTTTTGTGTGTGTGTTGATACAGTTCCAAAAATAACTGGGACTCGTTATGTGAACCCAGGTGTAAAAATAAGGAAAATTAGTTGGGAAAGAGGGAATAATGCCGGGGAACTGTGGCAGGAACCGAACTGTAACTACTCCTTCACCTGACGATGGTTTTTTATGCTATTTAAAGAGCAGTCACAGCATTTTCACAGCCGTATCACACCAACAGAAGCATAAAAATTATCATTTTGTTGTCGTTATGCTTTACAGTTTAATCTTCCCTGTTAATGTAACCCCATGATTTTCCCACTTATCTTAATTTGGAAGTAACACATTAACATTGATCTTCAGTAATTGCGGCAAACCACAAAAATATATTTGTCTTTAGTATAATTTATAGCCACATTATAAATCAAATTGTTTGGCTTGAATAGCTTTGCTCGTGTTTATTCAGTACAATAATACTGTCGCATTCCAGAGTCAGGTACAGTGCCAGAGGCAGTACGGACACAAGCTTGATTAAAGCAATTATTCCTCACAGAAACAACCTAGTAAGTCCGTCCACACATTGTACACTAGCTTTTATATTAAATGAGTCAGAGAACGATGCCTAACTATCACAATCTTAAAAAAAACAACAACAATCTGTACCTTTTACTTGTCCTTTTATGTGTGCGCGTGTGTGTGTCTTTTACCTGGAAATGTGGCTACAGTGTACCTTTTATAAAAAGATTTAAGGTACACAATTTGATCTTTCAAGCAGAGGGGAGCCATCAGGGCCTTCTAGGCCTTCAGAGAAAGTCCAAACATATTAGCATTTCAAATGTTAGATTTTGGGTGGCACGGTGGTGTAGTGGTTAGCGCTGTCGCCTCACAGCAAGAAGGTCCGGGTTCGAGCCCCGTGGCCGGCGAGGGCCTTTCTGTGCGGAGTTTGCATGTTCTGTCCGCGTGGGTTTCTTCCGGGTGCTCCAGTTTCCCCCACAGTCCAAAGACATGCAGGTTAGGTTAACTGGTGACTCTAAATTGACTGTAGGTGTGAATGTGAGTGTGAATGGTTGTCTGTGTCTATGTGTCAGCCCTGTGATGACCTGGCGACTTGTCCAGGGTGTACCCCGCCTTTCGCCCGTAGTCAGCTGGGATAGGCTCCAGCTTGCCTGCGACCCTGTAGAAGGATAAAGCGGCTAGAGATGAATGAGATGTTAGATTTTTAATTTCTTTCATTCGTTCATAATTTCATTATAATTATTCTCTTCTAATTCTAATTTGCCCTCATTTTCTATCAAATTTGCTTCCGAAATGAAAGGGTTACAGTCCTGAAAACATTAAAAGAGTTATCTAATTAGATTTTTTTTGTGTGTGTGTTGTCTCTAAGCTAAGAAGAGTTTAGAGCTGGCTCACTCATTGGTTAGGACTTCATCGCTGGGACAGAAGGCCATGGCAGTGTATGTTTTATGAAGGAAGTGACAGATGAATTAACCAATCACATGTTGATTTCTAGTGGGTGGGACCAAAAATGTATTGCCCTCGTCCTTCTCGAAGGCCAATGTGAGCTTACCTGCAAGCTGGTGCCGTTAGCGCAGCAGTGAAGTCACCTTCCAGCCAGTGTAGCGTTCATCAGTAGTGTTCGTGAATGCTAATAAAGCGGTCAAGCCAGTGCTATCGAGAGCAAGTAGCACAGGCTAACAACCGAGAAACTAAGATTTCTGTCTCCAGACTCTTCTTCCATACACGCTCGCCACAGTATTTTTCACTCAGAGTTAAGTATTCCTTTCTCTCTGTAATTTACTTAGTAACTTTTAAAATCAACATCGACAACTACACACAACGGAGCTACAGTACCTGGCAGCCTGCCACTAATCCCTTGCAAAATCCTGTTGCTTTTTTTGGTGTGTCTGGCTAAGTTTTGGCTGAGCTGAAGTCCCAGCTCTGATAGTAATGGTTCGCTACTGCTTTCAAGAAAAGCTTTAAAGGTACACTACATTCACCTTTTTAGATAAAAGGAACAAAATGTAGGGTGGGATAGTGGTGTAGTGGTTAGCACTGTCGCCTCACAGCAAGAAGGTCCGGGTTCGAGCCTCGTGGCCGGCGAGGGCCTTTCTGTGCGGAGTTTGCATGTTCTCCCCGTGTTCGCGTGGGTTTCCTCCGGGTGCTCCGGTTTCCCCCACAGTCCAAAGACATGCAGGTTAGGTTAACTGGTGACTCTAAATTGACCGTAGGTGTGAATGTGAGTGTGAATGGTTGTCTGTGTCTACGTGTCAGCCCTGTGATGACCTGGCGACTTGTCCAGGGTGTACCCCGCCTCTCGCCCGTAGTCAGCTGGGATAGGCTCCAGCTTGCCTGCGACCCTGTAGAACAGGATAAAGCGGCTAGAGATAATGAGAATGAGTTGAGGAACAAAATGTATACATTAATGGTATCCCCCAAGTGATGGTTTAGAACTCGGTTTAATCAGATTGTCTGGACTGGAAGTATTCAGATTAATTAACCCCTAGTTTGACTCAGAGGTGCTACAATACCAGCATTATTTGACAGGTTATACTGTTGATGATGACTCTTAATTTTGTGTTTAGCAGAATATTAAGCTTGTCTACTGAAGCAAATCTGTCCTTTTTCTGTACAGAGACTAAGCGTTCTCTTGCCCACTCCTGAGCTGCTTCTATTCTTCTATGTCCAGAGCCATTCATTTCTCAGAATGTGTAATGAAATGTTTGTCCTTGCATTTTTGTTTAATTTTATAAACCTCATAAGAAAGCAACGTAATGACCGGCACATACGTTCTCATGAAATCATTCCATCTGCGTTGAATGTCTTGAACTTTTTGAACACAAGACTCGGCACATTTAATGAACAGAAATGTCCTGAGTATAACCATCCCTGACAAATGGCCTACATTTTCCTGCACTCTTCATTATGAAGAGAGACACAGGGGACAGTGCCATTTGGTTCATGGGCATCATTTGCTTCATCTGTATCTGAATTGGCAGTCCTTCTTTACAATGTGTGTCATGTCAGTGAGAAAAGGCAGTTTAGTGTCACATTGGCACTCTTAAGCCTCGGTCACAACCGGCCGTACGTGCTCCTACGGCCGGTCTACGTGCAAAAAACGCAAGAAACGCACGGAGGGCGCGCGTGAAATGCACGGAGGGCGCGCGTGTGACGTGCTGATTTTCGAGCCGTAGACTGGCCGCAGACCGGCCACAGAGGTTCTTTGTCATGTCAAATAAACACTACAGGCGCTTACGTTTTTTTCAGGTTGGAAGACAAACTTACGGCCAACGCAAACGCAGCGATTTGGGAAACGCCAAAAATCGCACGGCCAAAAAATCGTACGTCCGGTTGTGACCTAGCCTTTAGGCTTTCTGAAACCTGACATGCTTGTGTTGGATGGTGAATTTTGGTACACAGCACTTTTTCAGGTCTTTACTGTTATGCTAATTGGTTATGAGTAGCTATGATGCGTTTGTGTTGGAAGCCAGTGGCTATTATGCGATCTGCTGTGACCTGGTATATTATTATCCACAAGGGAAGCATATTTCTGAAGTGATTCACTGACAGAACTATGTTACTAATTGAGTTTCTGTACCTTTATGGCTAATAAATCTTTCGAAGAGTTTTTGCTAGCTATGGTAAAGGCATGAGAACAACAACAACAATAAAAAGATAAAAAGGGTATACAGAGATGGGTACACAGTTTTTTTTTTGGATTGTACCCAAATAGGTTTTCTGAAATAATCTGTAAATTAGGCTGACATATCTGGCTAGCTCAGGTTAGTTGGTGTGAGCTAGCTGTCTATTGGGCAGCACGGTGGTGTAGTGGTTAGCACAGTCGCCTCACAGTAAGAAGGTTCTGGGTTCGAGCCCAGCGGCCGACGGGGGCCTTTCTGTGTAAAGTTTGCATGTTCTCCCTGTGTCTGCGTGGGTTTCCTCCGGGTGCTCCGGTTTCCCCCACAGTCCAAAGACATGCGGTTAGGTTAATATGGGACGGCCTTGGGCTGAGGTGCCCTTGAGCGAGGCACCTAACTCCCAACTGCTCCCCGGGCGCTGTTAGCATGGCTGCCCACTGCTCTGGGTATGTGTGTGTGCTCATTGCTCACGTGTGTGTTCACTGCTTCAGATGGGTTAAATGCAAAGAGGAATTTCACGTGTGATGAATAAAGTTGTGCTTTCTTTCTTTCTTTCTTTCTTTCTTTCTTTCTTTCTTTCTTTCTTTCTTTCTTTCTTTCTTTCTTTCTTTCTTTCTATTACTATGCAAGTTTCTGACAGGATGTTAAGTCCTCTCTCATATATATAGACACACACACATACACACTGATCAAACATTATGACCACTGACAGGTGACGTGAATACCATTGATTATCTCATTACAGTGGCACCTGTCAAGGGGTGGAATATATTAGGCAGCAAGAGAACACTAAGTTCTTGAAGTTGATGTGTTGGAAACAGGAAAAATGGGCAAGCGTAAGGATCTGAGCGACTTTGACAAGGGCCAAATTGTGATGGCGAGATGACTGGGTCTGAGCATCTCCAAAATGGCACATCTTGTGGGGTGATCCTGGTATGCAGTGGTTAGTACCTACCAAAAGTGGTCCAAGGAAGGACAACCGGTGACAGGGTCATGGGTGTCGAAAGCTCATTGATTTGCACGGGTCATGAAGACTAGCTCATATGGTCCAATCCCAAAGAACAGCTACTGTAGCACAAACTGCTGAAAAAGTTAATGCTGACACCTTTCTGTTCTAGCCACCATTAACTTTTTCAGCAGTTTGTGCTACAGTAGCTGTTCTGTGGGATTGGACCATATGGGCTAGCCTTCATGACCCGTGCAAATCAATGAGCCTTCCACACCGATGACCCTGTCACCGGTTCACCGGTTGTCTTTCCTTGGACCACTTTTGGTAGGTACTAATCAGCAGGAAAACACTGGAAGTGAAATGGAAATGGAAATGTCACTCAGATCCGCGATGTATTTCGGATGAAAAATGCGAGTTTATCAACACAAGAAGATAAACTTCATATCTTCAAGCCAGCTTGTGATTTTTTTCTTTTTATTATATGGACACATTCACAAACAAAAAGTACCCAAATTTATCAAAACAATTCATCAATTTCTTCGCAAGTAACAAATACGAGTCTCATCTCATCTCATTATCTCTAGCCGCTTTATCCTGTCCTACAGGGTCGCAGGCAAGCTGGAGCCTATCCCAGCTGACTACGGGCGAGAGGCGGGGTACACCCTGGACAAGTCGCCAGGTCATCACAGGGCTGACACATAGAACCATTCACACTCACATTCACACCTACGGTCAATTTAGAGTCACCAGTTAACCTAACCTGCATGTCTTTGGACTGTGGGAGAAACCGGAGCACCCGGAGGAAACCCATGCGGACACGGGGAGAACATGCAAACTCCACACAGAAAGGCCCTCGCCGGCCACGGGGCTCGAACCCGGACCTTCTTGCTGTGAGGCGACAGCGCTAACCACTACACCACCGTGCCGCCCACAAATACGAGTGGCGTATTTTATATAACACACACCAGTCAAAAGTCTCTCTTTTTTTTTCATTAAGACACTTCATGTCTTAAAGTAATGATGGACTCTTGGTTCTCTTTATAAGACATAACATTTTTTTTTAACTTTTAACACTTTTTTGTTTACCACATTATTCCATATATGTTCCATATGCTATTTCATAGTTTTGATGTCTTCAGTATTGTTCTACAATGTAGAAAATAGTCAAAACATAGAAAAACCTATGAATGAGTAGGGGTGTCCAAACTTTTAACTGGTACTGAAAGTTCTATAGTTCTATAAAAAGGACTTAAAATCCTGTCAGAAACTCATTCAGGTCATTCATGTTAGTTAGCTGGTTACCAAATCTATGAAAATACAAAGGTCTACTCTCTTCAGGGGAGAGTCGCTATTGCATGCTTAAAAAGTCTCGAAGTTGCCAAATGACGCCACAGAATCATTTGCATATTTATTGAATTCTCATGCTCAACTGAATACAACAGTGCTTCTCAAGTGGTGGATTGTGACTCAAATGAATGTGGGTTGGCGGCACTTTAAGATTGGGTTGCGAACTGTTGGGAAGAAAAAAAATTGCTGCTAAATGCAAATGATAAAACATTTACAAGGAAAACCATGTAAAAATATGAAAATAAAGCAAATTAGGCATGTCACGATTCACCCAATTCACGATTCGATTCACGATACTGGGCTCATGATTTGATTTTCCCATGATATTTTAAAACAATTAAATGAATCAAATTTTATTACCAAAAAAGCAACATTTATTTTTGTATTATTTAGCAACTTAAATATTCATTTTGTTAAATTAAAAAAAACCCTTTGTTTCATGTTCTTAACAACCAACAATTATTTACCCACATTTGTAAGGGTTGGAGTGAAATATATTAACCTATTAAGTAAACTATTCCTTTTATTAAAAACGAAAAGGCAATCACAAATAGGCATTTTTAAAAATATACTTTTATGAACACTTCTGCTACCTCCATTTTTGTTCTCTTTTCGTTAGCTTTCAGCAGTCTGTACAAAAGAGAGTTCCAATTTCTTGTTCAGTTTAGTCAAACACACATCTCTTTCCCATATTAGAGCTGGTTTCTTGGCATTAGAGCTGTGTAACTTCTGCCTCTGGTGAAGTCATGTGTATTCCTGCTATTTTACATTATTACCAATGCAGTCCAGTGCAATTACCACTAAGATTACGCAGCCTGATAATAATCATGATTTGATTTTTTTCTTTGATTCAAATTCTCATAAATTTATGAGATTTATCGTTGCATGATATATACACCTAAAGCAAATTGTTTCCAAAAAGGAAAAAAAAATTGATACAGGAATACTCAGTGTAGCTGTTATAGCCAATGGAAAAAAAATTATATTGTGTGTCCAATCAAATACTGTCAATTTTGGCACTAATTCATCTGTAAACAGTCGGTGCTAACAGATAAATGGAGTGAAATTCCCTCTTCCTATAAAAGCCTAGGGAAAAACAAAAGCAACTATGCAAGGTAACGGAAAATATAACGAGAATGGTCTGCACAAACCAATGTGTGTGTGTTTTTTTTTTGAGAGTTATAGGTTGTGGAAAGCATGAAGCCATCAGAATTCAAAAAGTGGGCTACTTAGAAGTTTTTTATTTTTTAAAGAAAGCAATGGCATTTGGATATATGTCAAAAACGTGTGCACTGTTCAGGAGCCAGCATTTTGTGCATCGTATAAACTCACCGTGTTTCAAAATGCAAAAAGACCCACACAGTTAGAGGGGATCTTGTTTTGCCTGCTGCTGTCGACATGACCAGAGAGCTTCTTGGTGCACATCAGTTAAAAAAAAAAATCCTGATCTCCAGTGACACCATACAGAGGAGAATACAAAATATGTCCAAGGACATAAAGCAGCAGAAGGTAACACGAATTAAGGCAAGTAGCTATTATGCTCTCAAACAAATTAACAGATGTATCTGATCACGGCATCCTCATTTGAGAAACTTATCATCAACATGAAATTACATCCACAGGTTTCCCACCGACTTGCGCAGGCTGTGATTTCAGCTTTGTTCTTGTTAAATCTCATTGTGATGTGCATTATTCATACTGAGTGTACAATTTGTTATTTAGCACTTGTCTCAGTGTTTGATTTATTTGTTAGTTTAGGTAAATTGCACTAACTTAGGATTATATGTATGCATTTATCTAGTAGTCCAAATTTCAACTGTCATGAGGAATTCATTTTGCACTTGATTAAGCATGTGCATTGCATTTAATAAACTATTTTCCACTGTATTCTAATGAGGTACAATTTTAACAACTCAGTATGCAAGTTGATTTATTTCCTGTTATCTGAGGTAGTAAATGATTACTATTCACCTTTTTTTGGAGCTATGCAATGGATAAGTATGAATATTAATAACTTGAGCATAATTAATATGCATTTTTTCATTTACTTCCATATAATAAACAACTTTAGTGTAATGTGACTTGATGTCCAATATAACCACTGCAATACACTACAGTAGAACAGGGTTTAATGGAAAATAAACCAATTCTAACTGAAGAAATAAGCTTTTGGTCATAGCACCACACTTTACAAAATACTGCATTTCTATCAAGAATGCAGACAAAAGAAGCAGTGAATAGAAATGGACACAAACAAAAAGGAAGGAATAACAAGCTTTATTACTTTTTTCTTTTTATTAAATTAGAGCTGGGGTATCAAACGGAGGTGGCACGGTGGTGTAGTGGTTAGCGCTGTCGCCTCACAGCAAGAAGGTCCGGGTTCGAGCCCCGTGGCCGGCGAGGGCCTTTCTGTGTGGAGTTTGCATGTTCTCCCCATGTCCGCGTGGGTTTCCTCCGGGTGCTCCGGTTTCCCCCACAGTCCAAAGACATGCAGGTTAGGTTAACTGGTGACTCTAAATTGACTGTAGGTGTGAATGTGAGTGTGAATGGTTGTCTGCGTCTACTGTATGTGTCAGCCCTGTGATGACCTGGCGGCTTGTCCAGGGTGTACCCCGCCTTTCGCCCATAGTCAGCTGGGATAGGCTCCAGCTTGCCTGCGACCCTGTAGAACAGGACAAAGCGGCTAGAGATAATGAATGAGGTATCAAACGGACAGCCTGATAAAGGTTCTGATTTTACACACACTTTACAGTGCAGCCTAGACGCATCATCGGTGATGTAACCTGGGGTCATTGGGTGTTTTGGGTCTTTCAACATCATCTACCCTCTCCCAGGCAACCCAGCCAGGGGTGATCAGGCCCCAGCTTGTGTCTAGGTAGCGCTTTTGTGGTCCATGGATCACCCTTTTGATCCATAGCCATCTCGATGCCTTCTCTGCAGCATCAGTGATGTTCCTGATGGCTCTCTTGCTGTGCAGTCCCCTCATCCCCAACAGCATGGGGGCCCTGCAGAGCAATCGGCCAGCGAATCCTTGGCAGCTGACCTCAATGGTGTAGCAACAGGGCTTCCATCCCCTGCTTTGGCATTCACGTGTGAGTTCTTCATACTTGGCCCTCTTCCTTTCAAACGCCGCTACCATTCAATCTTCCCAGGGCACAGTCAGTTCTAGCAGGACCGCCCGCCTTGATGATTCCATCACAAGAATCAAGTCAAGAACCCGGGCCGTTGCCAGAAGCCCACCTGTCGGGTTCGTACGCTGTTGCAGCTTCTCTCCAGCCTTGACAAAAAACAATGGAGTGCTTTGTTGGTTGTTGCTGCCTACTGAGAGAAATCCTTGTGCTGATGGCCTCTGTGATAACCTTCAGCACCTGGTCGTGGCATCACCAGTAACGCCCCTCTACCAGGGCTTTTGGGCAACAGTTTAAGATGCGTTCCAGGGATCCTCTTTCTTGGCACAGCAGGCATGTGGGGGTTTCTGCCAGGCCCCGTGAGAATTCAAATCTGGCCCACCGGATGTGAATGTATATCTTGTGGACTATAGAGTTAATGTCTGTTATTCATGAGAGGGTGAAATCGAGCAGTAACCTCATCTCCTGCCAAAATATGCAAATGTAATTCTTCATTAGCAAGCTAACAATTTTATACCGTAACCATTTCCCTTTCCAAAAGAAGCTTGTTTACGGCTTTCCCAATGAATATCACTTTTAATTTTTTTTTTCCACTATGATTTTGCAAACTATATTGATTTTGCCACCAATTTAATATTAGGGGATGCTTCCAAAACAGTTGGGACTGTGTAAAATATAAATAAAACCAAAATGCGATTATTTGCAAATCATGAAAACTTTGTATATTTCATTTAAAATTGTACAAATACAACATATCAAATGTTGAAACAGAAATTTTATTGTTTTGTGGAAAAACCTGTGCTCATTTTGAATTTCTCTCTGGGATGCGATTTTTATACACAGTGATGTAACTGACCTGTTGCCAGTTAGCGTAATGAGTTGTGAGATGTTCCATTGGGTGTGCTTTTTTTTTTTTTTTTAAGTATTAACTTTAGCTTAAACGTTTCCAGTCTTCTGTTGCCCCGTCTCAACTTTTTTTGACGTGTGTTGCTGGCATCAAATTCAAAATGAATATATGTTTTTCAAACAACGATAAACTTTCTCACTTTTGATATTTTGTCTTTGTATTATTTTCAATGAAGCATAGAGTTTCCATGATTTGCAAATCATCGCATTTTGTTTTTATTCATATTTTACACAGCATCCCAACTTTTTTTTGGAAATGAGGTTGTATAATTGCAGTCTGTTCATGTGTTTGTTTGTTTTTTGTACAAGTTCAATCCATTTGTGCATTTTATAATGTACCTTTTTATGTAAATGAGGATAAATTAACACTTTTTAAATGAGTTGCTGTTGCGTTATTGGTGACAAAACAGTTTTTTTTATTTTTTTGGTCTAACCATACAGTACATGTCAACCTTTGGTCAATCAAACCTGTATAACCAACCTCCAAAATACGTATTTCCCTTATAAAATCTGTATAAGATGCAAATTAAAATAATTTACCTAAAATTTGAATGATAATTAACAATGATATATCCCAGTTACTTTTTATTCAATATTAATAACAATAAACCTTCAGAATGAATACAAAGCTCCAATGTTTGACAAAAACACAAAGTGTTATCAGCGTAGTTACGAAGGAAATACTTCGTTGTTTGGAGACAGGTTTCACCGAGCGGCTATTATGCACGAGACTTCATATTAGCCACAAAGTCAGGAAAATCTGTTCGTAAAATTACGTTATAATGACCAAATACAATGAAAAGTATTTTTCCAGTCTCACCTGTGAAAGGTAATCCCATGTGATCTCGTTTGGACGGTAAACCTGTTGGTACAGTTAAACGCAGCACATGAATGAGGCATCTTTATTCTCGGCTACTGTCTAGACGCTATACCAGAGACGGTTGAAGAATCTCCACTTTGCCACATCCAATATGGCGGCGAGGATGACGTATGATTCTACGCAGAAGGCGGCGTCTATGTTTATATGTCTATGACTTCCAGGTTGGCGGGATTCTCGCAATGCGGTGTGCACATGATCAAAAGTGGAACGAAGTCTCGCTACCACAAGATAACACGCGATTTCATAAGACTCTTTACTGGCTGTTTGTGCTGTACAGTACGTTTGTAAATGTTATGCGCTCTTTTATCATCGTGGGAATTGATTATAGCTCTAAATAAATATTGAAGTTTTTTTAAAGAATCCGTATAACTTTATTTATACGCCCGTATACTACATTTATTGAATCAAATCCGTATAAAATACGGACATTCCATATAGGTTGACATGTATGTCTAACCCACTTGACATTGGACCAAATGTACGGAGGGTGACACACACACACACTTATTTGATCAGGCTGTCACGTACAAACTGCCAGTAATGCAAAAACAATGATCAGTTGCTGCTCGATAGATTTCTGCTGAATGTGTAATTGGAGAATAGGTGTACGGTTTCCCACAGAACACTGGAAAAGTGATACTAATCTACAGAACAGTAAAAGATGAGTGGTGTGGAAATTTTCAGATGAAAAACACTGAATAATTTGATGGAAGATAATGATGGTGGTGGTTATAATTGATTAAACCTTTAAATGCTTTTGCCTACGCGTGCTGATGTAAAGCAAACTTGAATGAAAGGTCAGATGAATATCATCTGTATAGCGTTTATTTAGCCGGAAGTCAGATTTCTCTGGTTTTATTAGCTGCTTAAATGCCAAACTGAGCAAAGCTGTGAATCCGTGACAGTGTACATTAGTCATAGTCAACTGCAGAATTATTGACACCCTTCGTGAACATGGTCACAATGCATTTGCTGTTGTTTTTAGAGATTCTTTGCCAGTAACGTTTTATTAATAACGTGTCTCTAATCATTATTAAATAATCTTTTATTGAAAGTTTTTATGAGGCATTTGATAGCTGAAATTTTTCCTCCAGTTGTTGGAGTGGAAAAATTTTTGAATCATCTGATGTAGTCCATTTGACATCATAAAAATTTCTTCATATGATCATTTTTCTTTCTGTCTTGATCTACAGTACAAAGGATAGTATTTAGTTTTTGATTTGCAACCCAGAGGAGTTTAGAGACAATACATCCTGAGATCCTGCAGGGCTTGGAAATGTCATAAATTAACATAAAACCCTGTCACACACAACCTGTTGTTTGGATTCCCTTATGCTTCAAGCCTAGGAGGAATGAGTCAGATAAATCCTCATTTGCAGCCGTTCGAAATGATGCGTATACTGTAGGTAAGAAAGAGGAGCAACCAGGAAGCATCTTAAAATAATGCAAATTCTCTTTTTTGGCAACACATACTTACAGCATGGACAGAATGCTTGATGGTGAGCCAAAGAAGTGGAGAGGCTAGAGGAAACCCGGCAAGGGTGAATGAAAACCCAGCGGACTCCCGCTCAATGGTAAACGTAAACATCAAATAATGTGGACAACAATATATCTTGTTTTTAACAGCAGACACTTCTCGTAGTAAAAGGAAGGCTGGAAGTATCGTAACAGGGAGACATGGGAGCTCATGGGCGGCACGGTGGTGTAGTGGTTCGCACTGTCACCTCACAGCAAGAAGGTCCTGGGTTTGAGCCCAGCGGCCGGCGAGGCCTTTCTGTGTGGAGTTTGCACGTTCTCCCCGTGTCTGCGTGGGTTTCCTCTGGGTGCTCCGGTTTCCCCCACAGTCCAAAGACATGCAAGTTAGGTTAATTGGTAACTCTAAATCGACCGTAGGTGTGAGTGTGAATGGTTGTTTGTCTCTGCGTCAGCCCTGTGATGACCTGGCGACTTGTCCAGGGTGTACCCCGCCTCTCGCCCATAGTCAGCTGGGATAGGCTCCAGCTCGCCTGCGACCCTGTAGAACAGGATAAGCGGCTAGAGATAATGGATGGATGTATGGGAGCTCACAGGTATGCTAATGAGCACCAAAAGCAGCCAGTCCACATTGTAAATTTTGTCATTGTAAATTTTGGTTTAATAGTCCATGATTCTTTGTGCAGGCGGCACGGTGGTGTAGTGGTTAGCGCTGTCGCCTCACAGCAAGAAGGTCTGGGTTCGAGCCCTGTGACCGGCGAGGGCCTTTCTGTGCGGAGTTTACATGTTCTCCCCGTGTCCGCGTGGGTTTCCTCCGGGTGCTCCGGTTTCCCCCACAGTCCAAAGACATGCAGGTTAGGTTAACTGGTGACTCTAAATTGACTGTAGATGTGAATGGTTGTCTGCGTCTATGTGTCAGCCCTGTGATGACCTGGCGACTTGTCCAGGGTGTACCCCGCCTTTCGCCCGTAGTCAGCTGGGATAGGCTCCAGCTTACCCGTGACCCTGTACTTACTTACTTACTTACTTACTTACGGTCCCAAATATGGATAGGTCCTCTTTGATACAATCTTTCCACCTTTTCTTTGGGTGGCCGTGGGATCTTTTGCCTTTGGCGAGCTCACTAAAGAGCAGTTGTTTTGGTATCCTATGATCTGGCATCCGGCACACATGGCCTAGCCAACGGAGGCGGTTGCTCCGAATCATGGTCTCTATTGTTGTTGATTTAGCTCGCCTGAGGACCTCAGTGTTAGTTACATGGTACCACCATTTTACGTTCAAAATCTGTCTCAGTGATCTTTGATGAAACATCTCAAGAAGGTGGATGTGGGAAGCAAGAGTGCTCCAGGTCTCGCTGCCGTATAGCAGGCATGGGAGGACGATGGCTTTGTAGACTGTAACTTTGGTGGTTATGGTGAGACCTTTACGGTCCCAGCACCTGCTCGAGAGTGAGTGGAATGCGGCTGCTCCTCTAGCAATTCTCCTCTTAATCTCGGCGTCAAGTGAGGCGTCAACGGATAGTTCACCGCCCAAATAGATGAAGTGGTTGGAATTGGTGAGTTGGTGGTTCTCAATAGTAATTGGTGGAGGATCTTCGCATCCAAAGTGCATAACTTCAGTCTTGGGCTTGCTGATTGTAAGTCCCCAGTCGTTGCATGCTCCGTTGAGGGCGTTAACTGTGCTTTGCAGTGACTGTGCCGTTGCTGCGCAGTGTGCCGCGTCATCCGCATACAGGAAGTCATCCAGTCTTGATTCCTTGGCAGCCTTAGTCTTCAGGCGCGACCCTGTAGAACAAGATAAAGTGGCTAGAGAGAATGAGATGAGATGAGAATTCTTTGTGCAGAATTTTCCATTAATCTAAGAATCAATTATTTTTCCCTCTAAGGGCAGAAACTGACTAAAGCAAACATCCTCAGCAGACTTTGTATGCTAGGGTGTAAGAAGAAAAGGAATGCTCCACCCTGAAGCACATTAAATATGTTTGTATTAAAATGTTGAATAATTTTTGGCTGATGTATTTATATTGTTCCTTTGAAAGGTTAGTGGTTGTGGGCCACTCTGTCCTCATAGGGCAACGTTCCTAGTTAAGTTACAGTGGTGTCTAATTGGAGAAAAAAAATTTAGCAACCTCATACATATAGGATAATGGTCAGGTTTTCCACAGTCAAGTTAGGCCCTGGTCACACTACAGCTCATGATGGGTTTGCGAATACTCGATGATTAAAAATTGGTTGCATCACCACCAGTAGAGCTTTGCAAATAGTTTTTGGGTGTATCTCCACTTTGTGAGTGGCCAAAAACATTGCGAAAAATTTTAATACATGCATTGAAATTTGGTGGCGATGTTTTCGTCAGCAAACTAAGCGACGAATACTCACAGATGGTTTGGGAATAATTCCCGAAGCTTGGGAAACCTTTGTCAAGCTTCTTGAGATGTATTTGTCTCAAATCCATGTCCCTGATGCTCGCAGAAGCCTCAACGCAGTGGCTCGGCATAGCCTAACCTTCGCCAAGACTTAAAGTGCATTTACATTTAGGGATCCTTTGGAGCACGTTGTGCGCATGCTTGGGACCCAGTCATTATGGGAAACACCTGATGCTGATTTGAGCGCAATCAGCATGTGCATACAGGGACACCGTTTTCAAAGAGACTTTGCAAGTATTCTGTTCAAGCATGCAGCGGTAGATGGATCTAAGTGCAGGAAGGGTGTTTTTTAGCAGGCGTGATCTTTACAAAAACAAAACATGAGGCAAGGTCAGAGTAACAAAACACAACCGAAACCAGTCATAAACATGGCTAGAAACAAATGTGCCAATGATGATGATAATACTTCGCAAAGTCCCTGTGAAAACAGCATCCTTATATGTGCGTGCTGATTGCACTCAAATTGACATCAGGTGTTTTCCATAACAACTGGGTTCTGCGAGCGAGCATGCCTGCTGGAGTGCGCGAAGGCGTGACTGTCAAGTGTTCGCCTGCTGTGTGACCACAGCTTTTTTAGCTCGCCTGTATATCGCCATGCATAGTCACCACCAAAGCACCTCATTTTCATCGCTAAAGCATCACAAGCTTTAGTGTGATTGTAGCTTTGGCAAGAAAACATGAGCGCAAATGCTTCTTTACTAACCATTTTCCAGAGACATACGATGTTGTATTAATTAGAAATCCAACGTGGAAGTAGAAGAAATATGAAATTTTGGATTCAACATTTCAGAATGCAGTGCAGCTTTATGACAGTTGTGCTGAGTTGTGGCAGAGACAATGGCATTAACAGTGGTGTAAGCATGAAAATTGAAGCTTTGGAACCTGATCTGTTTGAACAGAGTGTAAAGAGGAGGTGAGACAGTTGGATAGACTAAAGGACTAAAGCTCTGTCTGTGGTTAGAAATGAAGTTAGAGTTAAATCCAACTGGCACCATGATCAGCATGTAGCGTAATGGTATTGTGGGTAATGTAGGAAAGTGGCAAAATGAAAATACACCGATGTTAATGAAAGAATTTTTGACGAAAACAATTCACCGATCACGTTAATTACAAAATTAGTATCCAAATTGTTCAAGATTGAATTGCTCAGTTAAGGTCTATAACGCTGTTGAATTTCTCCCAGTCGATTTGTGAGTGCTGTGTAGTGACGGAGAGTTCCTGAGCTGAAACTGAATATGCAGTTCACAGTAGTGCATGATGTTCACATATTAATGAGTACTGCTGTGCTGTGGGAGCCTTTTGGAAGCGAGTCATCAATGCACACACTCCCTCACCTCATCACAGTGCTTAATTCTTAATGAAGCATCTGCGAAGCACACCTGGCCTTTTCAGCTCCTTCATGCTGCTCTGTTCTCTGCTGCATGCCAACTGCAGAGTATAAATAATTTTGGAAGGGACACCACTGAGTGTCCTGCTGCATTTGCTCTTAGGAAGTACTGTGTCTACTGCTACGTGCTCTAGCCAAGGGCAATATGGCTGTCTCACCTTGGGCTCCTCAGGCATTTGCTATCTGATGAGGAGAAAGGCTGCTTTCTTTATGCTGATGTCCCTGTTCTTGTAGAATGATGCAAGATTCGGTGTGCGGTAAATCTTGGAGAATGTTCATTCTCAAACTGTCTCCTACACACAACAGCAGCAGCAACACACCCTTTCATGTATGGGTTTTGATGTTTCACGAAGAACAATTCTAACTTAAACGCCATACATTAAACTGTCCATTGTGCATGTCTTTTTTGTGAAATTACTTTAATCAGCAGTACTTCTTGCTGTGAGAGCGTGGACTGATGGCATTTTCTCTCAGCTGAAAATGAAGCATCACTAGTATGAGAGCTCAAACTGGGACTGTATATACAGCTGCAGATTGCCACCCTTCACGAGAGTGAAAATGAATATAAAATTCTTGTCAGGAAGGACGTCCAAATGGTCTTCCAAACAGCTGGTTCTTAAGGAGGTTTTTTGATCGGTTGGTATTTCTTTAGAGACAGAAAAAGTCAGGAAAAAAGATCGATGATATGTTTTGTTTATTTGATGGTCATTTTTGCACATTCTCTTAGGGTGCCAATAATTATGGAGTTGACCGTATAGCATCATTTGTCCTTGGTTCATAGAAGGTGCTATTTGCAAAATGCACATTTTTTTTTTAAATTAATAAAGCCGTTAAACATTTACCGGATCATTTCCAGATCATGTGCACTGATTCCAGTGAGTCAACACTCCAGTTTTATTTTCAAAGCCGTTATCGTCGTATTCTTGTTGACTTCTGGTGTTTTACAAGAATGCTCTGTGAAGGCGACCTGTGATGTAGTGCTGTATGCACAGCTCAGATCTGAGGATTCAGAGACATCTTATTGCAAATCCTCTCATGTGTCAGATTGGCTTTCAGATAGCAGGAATAATTTACAGCTTTGCTGCATGAAGCTCATAGAGATGTTATCTCTGCATAACAACCGGAGCCGCCTGCTCAGGCTCCCGGTATTGTGTTGTTTTGAAGAGGTATAAATACTCCGTACTCAGAAAACCACTGACTTTGTTAAGAAGTTTGCAGTTCGTGTCCTTTTCCAATAGTTTTTCCATGAACTGTTTTTTTTTTTTAATTGCACAAAATGGGGGGAAAAAAGAGAAACTTGGCACCAAGAAACATATATATTCTCTTTTCTTTTGAAATAAATTAATTAAAAACATGTTTTCCCTCACGGTTGCATGAGAGCAGGTGAGCTAATATTCTTTGTTAGCTTTTTTCGGCATGCCGCTGACTCTTTTGTTGTTAGGCAAGCAAGCATATGGGAGTCCAGCTGTTCTCCAAATTCTTTATTTTTGGCAACATTACGAAGAAGAAGAAACCTTTATTTGTCACATGCACACTTCAAGCACAGTGAAATTCATCCTCTGCATTTAACCCATCTGAAGCAGTGAACACACGCGCATACACACACTCAGAGCAGTGGGCAGCCACACCAGTGCGCCCGGGGAGCAGTCAGGGGTCAGGTACCTTGCTCAAGGGCACCTCAGCCCAAGGCCGCCCCACGTCAACCTAACTGCATGTCTTTGGATTGTGGGGGAAACCCACGGGGAGAACATGCAAACTCCATACAGAAAGGCCCTCACCGGCCGCTGGGTTCTAACCCGGAACCTTCTTGCTGTGAGGCGACCGTGCTAACCACTACAGCACCGTGCCGCCCGACACATCTACATTTAACTATTTCAGCACTTTAGCTACCTAATGCAGGGCCAGTTCCAACTGAAATAATTTAAATAGCACAGTGGGACTACTAATCATCTTGTTAGCCTGGCCAGTAATGATGTGCAGCTGAGATTGGAGCTGTGATCACAGTCATAGCCATATGCACAGCTGAGAATATGGTGCTTTCACAGCAAATTCCTCAGTGTTGAATTAACACTTTCAGAGTTAATTTGTGTCCAATTGGACCTATATAAACACAGTAGGGTGTTAAATCAACACTCTGGGTGTTAATTCAACACTGGGGATTTTGCTGTGTTCCTGAGTTTAGTTTGTGTCCAGCTCATGTAGAATAATGTCCCAAACAAATACATTAAGGATGTGGTGGATTTGCTTTGTATTGGATGGGGCTGTTCAGTCTTCATTCTCCTCTATAGTTTGTGTTAAATCTCTTAAGTTTTCTTAGAATTAATGATGTTGCTGACTTTCTTTGAGGACACTATTAGTGCTAATACGTAGGGCATTAGTGCTAATGACGTAGCTAAGAATTGATGTGGAAACGCACTAAATAAAACCACAGCATGATCTCAGCGATTAAACGTGACACGCTCGTACATTTTGGATGGATGCCAGACAGTAGTGCATATGGTGGTGGTAATCAGAATTTTCCATTTAATCCACCCCCCTCCATTTCTCACCTGAATTTGAGCTCCTGCCAATTTTCACCCATTATTCGGCTCTCGCCTATCATACAAAAGCTACCAGTCGAGGAGGGTGAAGGCTAACACGTGCATCCTTGGAGACTTGCATCTTTTCAATCTGCTCATGCTGTGCTGCAGGGCAGCGTAACACACTCCGAGGAAAGCACTATCGGCCCTCTTTCACGTACAGGTCGTCACAGGTTGTTGTGATTGACTTGAGGGAGATTATTTAATTATTTATGGCAAGATGTACTGTTAATGACACTCACAGGCGTTGGAAATAAAAGACCCGTACGACTGAAAATGATCAACATGCTGGCAATAGAGAAAATTAAATCTTTTTAAACTAGACCTACCATTCTTTTTCTCATTCTGTTATATACCTCCTGCCTTCTCGATATCCCTAAACTCAGAGTTTAGCTAGCTGGTTAGTAGCTTTCAGACAGAAATAGGAAACGTATTAATGCTGTTTATCTTGATGGAGAGAAATGGTTATAATGGCTTTGTAGTCCTTTTATGAACATTTATAGTGGAGCTCCTCATTTATAGTAAAGCGCATGCAGAGCGGAGCCACATACTTACAGTGCCCTCCACAATTATTGGCCCCCCCTTGTAAAGTTTAGTAAAAAGGGTGAGAAAAAATCCACTTTTTGGTGAAGTCGCTTCATCTCACACTGAAAATCCAACTTTTACTTGAAATAAATTTATTCAGAGAAAAACAAATCCCTCATCAAGAAATAATTATTTTCAACAAATACACGTGCCACTATTATTGGCACCCCTTTATTTAATACGTTGTGCAACCTCCCTTTGCCAGTAAAACAGCACTGAGTCTCTCCTGTAATATTTTATAAGGTTGGAGATACAGAACAGGGCATCTGAGACCATTCGTCTTTACACAATCTCTCCAGATCATCCAGGGTCCTCAGCCCTCTCTTGTCCACTCTCCTCTTCAGCTCAGCCCACAGGTTTTCAATGGGGTTCAGGTCAGGGGACTGAGATGGCCAGGGCAGAAGCTTGATTCTGTGGTCAGCTAACCATTTTTGTGTTGATTTGGACATATGCTTCGGATAATTTTCCTGCTGGAAGATCCAATGATGACCCAGTTTTAGTTTCCTGGCAGAGGAGCCAGATTTTGATTTAAAATGTTCTGGTATTTCATGGAGTCCATGATGCCATGTACCCTAACAGGGTTTCCAGGGGCTTTGGAGGAAAAACTGCCCCAAAACATCACAGAACTTCCACCATATTTTACAGTCGGGATTGGGTTCTTTTCATTATAGCCATCTTTCTTTTTGTGCCAAACCCACCACGAGTGTTCATTGCCAAAAAGCTCCATTTTTGTTTCATCAGACCATAGAACACGGTTCCAGCAAAAGCTGTAGTAGCATTTCACAAACTTCAGGTGCTTACATCTGTGGTTGACTGAACAAAAAGGCTTTTTTTCTGGCAAACCTTCCAAATAATCTGTTGGTGCTGGGGTTGGTGTCTGATGGTGGTTTTGAAGACTTGGAAACCACAAGATTTTACTTTTTCTCATAATTCACCAACAGTTATCCTTGGGGATATTTTTTGTTTTTGCCTCTCTTACTCTCCTCACTGTACATGGGGGCAAAATAAACTTCAGTCCTCTTCCAGGCAGGTTTCTAACAGTTCTAGTTGGTGTCCAATTTTTTATTATTGTCCTAACAGTAGAAATGGATATTTTCAGGCAAGTCTTTTTTTTTTAAATCACCATTCCCTGACATGAAGGTCAACATACTTCTCCCTCATTTGGTTTGTGTATTCTCTTATCTTTCCCATGTTGATGGATGAATAAGGGAATTTGGCCTCTGTGTCACCTCATATTTGTTCCCCAGTTTATCAGGAAGTCATGGATTACAGCTTGAAAGTTCCTACACACTCCAATCAACTCAGAAATACTGTACAATTTAAATGGGAAACATGTTTCAGCAGTGGCGTGCACAGACATTTTGGGGGGCAAGTGCTCTGGGGGGAAAAAGGGCACTTTTTTGCGCATGTGGAACACCTTATTATAAAAGTCTGAGATTTAACCCTCCTCTTGTGTTCGGGTCGCCACTGACCCGTTTTAGTTTTTAAAGGTGTAAAACAACCACTTAATGTTAATTTATTACATCAAGGCTTTTTGACTTTGCCAGGAATCTCTAGTTGAACAAAATAGAAAAAGAAATTTTTGTTTTCCTAAATCTGAAAATGGTCTAGCAAAAAATGTAATACTTATGTGCAGTTGTTTCTGTATGCGACGGGCTACTTCACGACAAAATAATTACAGCTTGGGCTTAGAGGGAAAACAATACATTTTCACTCGATTCATGTGTTACCTGGCTGGTGGGGCAGGGGAAGAGCTGACTGACTGCCCGATGTGTTGTCTGCGCTACGACAAGGCCGTGGCTTCCAGGACGCTATGCTGCTGCAACCTCACATTGAATGCACTGCACGCTTGTTCACGTGACAGAGCAAGAGAGACAGAGGTCCGGTGTGTGTGCGGAGGGGGCACACAGCGGGACATTATTTTCATACACGCTTTTAATGCTGCGGCTTTTCTAAAAGATCATGTCGACATTGGCCTCTACGGAGCCGTAGAGGGGACATGGTGAATAAAGGCCTCAGTAAACTGTAAAAAAAAAAAAATTCAAAAGGGCACTTTTTTGGACAGAGGGCAGAGGGGCAGGTGCTTGAGCACCACCTCGTGTCTATCTGTGCACGCCACTGTGCTTCTGTTACATTGTGTTCACTATCATTTCCGGGGTGCCAATAATAGTGGCACATGTATTTTTGTTGAAAATTATTATTTCTTGATGAGGAATTTGTTTTTCTCTAAATAAATTTGTTTCAATTAAAGCTTGGATTTTTCTCTTTTTTTTTTTCCAGTGTGAGATGAAGCGACTTCACCAAAAGGTGGATTTTTTTCTGACCCATTTTAATCATCTTTTCAAGGGGTGCCAATAATTGTGGAGGGTACTGTAAGAGAATATGGTAATGCATCGACCTGATTTTTGATGGCTTGACCAGATGATGTCCGTACATGCGTACAACGTACTGTATGTGTACCACCACAGGGAAGCCAATCATAAGTGTAAGTGTCAGTAAACCCGTCAAGAATCAGCAAACTACAAACATGGACCCTCCAAACTACAATTCCTAGAACACACAGCGCCCTCTGTCTCCCGCCTACTGAATCACAGCTGGCTTCCATTTCCTCAGTCACCTGTCCCTCTACATAAGCTCCCTTCACACACACACCTTTGCGAAGTATCGTTCTGCTCTCAGTTCATACCAAGCCTTCTATCTTTCTAACTGCCTATCACATTCCTGACCCTTGCTACTATCTTCTCGTTTCTCGCTCTTTGTCTTTCCCACATTACGTTGTTCGCTGATCGCCCGACGCTCGCTAGTTTACCGACACCGATTCTAGTCCCTCGATTTGGCTTTGTTGACTTTCTGCAATCTGTCTTCCCCGGTGCATACATCTATAAGTGCCTGCATTCTCACAGTAAGGCAACGCATCTCAGAAACACTTGACCACAGGACAATGAAATTTATATCTTTATTAACATAAGATAGATGGGTTTTTAATCGAGCACTTATTTTTAATTTGCTTTTTAAAAAATGTGGGATTATTAACGAACGCATTTTATGGAAAATATTCCCGACAGTTTCATATAAAATTAGATAAAACCATTTTATTAGTCCACTAGCTTGTGGGACAATTGACAGTTTGTCATGTAAGGGCGATAGACAGATGTAATCGCAGGACGAGTTTTAATATGAGAGGTAACACAATACTTCAAGTTCAAAAACACAAACAGGGTCAAATCCAGAAAAGCGATACAAAATACAAGGCTTTCGCAAAGTCTGTGTGTTACTGAGAGTCCTTATTTGTAACCACACAACTGTTTGACATATCGAGTTTGATATTTGATTGTAACTATATACAACCCCAATTCCAAAAAAGTTGGGACAAAGTACAAATTGTAAATAAAAACGGAATGCAATGATGTGGAAGTTTCAAAATTCCATATTTTATTCAGAATAGAACATAGATGACATATCAAATGTTTAAACTGAGAAAATGTATCATTTAAAGAGAAAACTTAGGTGATTTTTAAATTTCATGACAACAACACATCTCAAAAAAGAACAACTCAAAAAGTTGGGGCAAGGCCATGTTTACCACTGTGAGACATCCCCTTTTCTCTTTACAACAGTCTGTAAACGTCTGGGGACTGAGGAGACAAGTTGCTCAAGTTTAGGGATAGGAATGTTAACCCATTCTTGTCTAATGTAGAATTCTAGTTGCTCGACTGTCTTAGGTCTTTTTTTGTCGTATTTTCCGTTTTATGATGCGCCAAGTGTTTTCTATGGATGAAAGATCTGGACTGCAGGCTGGCCAGTTCAGTACCCGGACCCTTCTTCTACACAGCCATGATGCTGTAATTGATGCAGTATGTGGTTTGGCATTGTCATGTTGGAAAATGCAAGGTCTTCCCTGAAAGAGACGTCGTCTGGATGGGAGCATATGTTGCTCTAGAACCTGGATATACCTTTCAGCATTGATGGTGTCTTTCCAGATGTGTAAGCTGCCCATGCCGCATGCACTAATGCAACCCCATACCATCAGAGATGCAGGCTTCTGAACTGAGCGCTGATAACAACTTGGGTCGTCCTTCTCCTCTTTAGTCCGAATGACACGGCGTCCCTGATTTCCATAAAGAACTTCAAATTTTGATTCGTCTGACCACAGAACAGTTTTCCACTTTGCCACAGTCCATTTTAAATGAGCCTTGGCCCAGAGAAGACGTCTGCGCTTCTGGATCATGTTGAGATACAGTTTCTTCTTTGAACTATAGAGTTTTAGCTGGCAACGGCGGATGGCACGGTGAATTGTGTTCACAGATGATGTTCTCTGGAAATATTCCTGAACCCATTTTGTGATTTCCAATACAGAAGCATGCCTGTATGTGATGCAGTGCTGTCTAAGGGCCCGAAGATCACGGGCACCCAGTATGGTTTTCCGGCCTTGACCCTTACGCACAGAGGTTCTTCCAGATTCTCTGAATCTTTTGATGATATTATGCACTGTAGATGATGATATGTTCAAACTCTTTGCAATTTTACAATGTCGAACTCCTTTCTGATATTGCTCCACTAGTTGTCGGCGCAGAATTAGGGGGATTGATGATCCTCTTCCCATCTTTACTTCTGAGAGCCGCTGCCACTCCAAGATGCTCTTTTTATACCCGGTCATGTTAATGACCTATTGCCAATTGACCTAATGAGTTGCAATTTGGTCCTCCAGCTGGTCCTTTTTTGTACCTTTAACTTTTCCAGCCTCTTATTGCCCCTGTCCCAACTTTTTTGAGATGTGTTGCTGTCATGAAATTTCAAATGAGCCAATATTTGGCATGAAATTTCAAAGTGTCTCACTTTCGACATTTGATATGTTGTCTATGTTCTATTATGAATACAATATCAGTTTTTGAGATTTGTAAATTATTGCATTCTGTTTTTATTTACAATTTGTACTTTGTCCCAACTTTTTTGGAATCAGGGATGTAGTAATGATGTAAAGTGAAAGCACTGGTTTGCTGCTGTCCACCAGGCACCCAGCAGAGTCATACCATAACAAATGTTATGGTGTTGTTTCTGGTGCATGGCATGCTGTGTCAAAGAAAGGAATAAATATGTATTCATAGCTGTCATGCGGATCTCATTGCTGGTATCACTGTCACAAGACAGTGCAGCAATTTATTGACACAAATTACACTACGCAATTCAGTGGTTCATGTGCTATAATCTGAAGCCAGTATCTCACTGCGCTGCGACAGCTTGCAACAAATTGCGAACGTTGTTCGCGAGAAAGTTTCAAAAGTGTCTTGAAACATTCGCGGGGCTTCTGAATTTCCTCGCATGAGTCGCAAAGTGTCGCTCCTTCATCACTGAAATTTTGAACATGTTCAAAAAATTCATGCGACAAAATTTCTCTCAAAATAGCCGCAAATGCATCGCTGGTGTCGCAAAGCCGTCACGAACCCTTCTCAAGTCAGTTTCTGTGAGACAGGAAGTGCGAGCCAGTATCTCACTGGGCTGCAACAGCCTGCGACTAGTTGGAGACACAACAATTGCGATAAAATTATGCGAATATCAATTCAGTGTGATTCCAAATGAAAATTGTCGCTAATTCGCATATTTTATTGCAATTGTTGTGTCTCCAACTAGTCGCAGGGTGTCACAGCCCAGTGAGATACTACCCTTATTCTATTCAGGTTGAATTTGTGCCCTTGCAAATGTTTTGCTCATACACTCATTGGGATTTCCGTTTTTAGGCAGTGCCTGACTACATTAGCATAATTACTATGTTCCAGGAAGGGGATTGCCCCACACCAACTAAGTTTCTGGGCGAATATTACCATAAGCACACGAGCATCAACTAGGGTCAGTTCCATATGTATTAAATGAGCGTCTGTACTAATTTAAGTATCAGTGAGAGTATTTCAGTTGACCCACTACTAATACCCAAAAGATATGAAATACATAGGGTAGGCATATGTCGCATATTATCCACCTACGTTCACAAAAACAGTATGAGTCATAGAGGATAAGCATACCAAACATGATCCTCCTACTCTCAATCATGAAGCGCTTGCTGTCAAGGTGCTGAATCACCTTAATATGGTATCCGGTTATTTAGCACAAAAGTCTTTTAGCACAAATCCAAAGTCTTTTAGCACAACTCTGGATTATGGTCACAATAATTGGAAAAAAATTCTCATCTTGACATAGGAAGGGGTTTATTATGATTGCTTAGGTACTGGAAGCCAGAATTTCTGCTGCCGATTCTTTGGTGTCTTTGGATATTTGTAGTTAAGCCATAACAAACCTTGAATTGTCGGCACCTTCAAAGATAACTTCAGTCACTTCTGATCATATCACAAATTCAACTGACGGTCAATAATTACGCGTTTGCCGAATTAGTTAACCGGGGGATTATGTCTCTTGCCCTACTTCACATGTGTTTTGCCAACTAAGAAGTAACCAACAGTTGTGTAAACAAACGAAAGAAATTTCCACTAAAGTATCCTAGAACGGCGGCACGGTGGTGTAGTGGTTAGCACTGTCACCTCACAGCAAGAAGGTCCGGGTTCGAGCCCTGTGACCGGCGAGGGCCTTTCTGTGTGGAGTTTGCATGTTCTCCCTGTGTCTGCTTGGGTTTCCTCCGGGTGCTCCGGTTTCCCCCACAGTCCAAAGACATGCAGGTTAGGTTAACTGGTGACTCTAAATTGACCGTAGGTGTGAATGTGAGTGTGAATGGTTGTCTGTGTCTATGTGTCAGCCCTGTGATGACCTGGTGACTTGTCCAGGGTGTACCCCACCTTTCGCCCGTAGTCAGCTGGGATAGGCTCCAGCTTGCCTGCGACCCTGTAGAACAGGATAAAGCGGCTAGAGATAATGAGATGGAATGAGATGAGTATCTTAGAACGAATGGCAATTAAATAAAAGTGCAATATAAACGTTCAGGAATGACAAAACAGCCCAAATTAATATCAATTGTTTATAGTACAGCAATTGGGAAGCAAGAAAATGAAGAAGAAGAGATTACGCTAAGATGTAAGGGTTGTTTGATCATCAAGACAAGTCTCGAAGATGTGGCTAGTTTACAGGGAAATTCACTTTTCGATCGGAATCTCGGCAACTTTCATTAAAAAAAATCCATCAAACATCTTTAAACATGATCAGTAAGTATTCATGATAAAGTGTTCTTGGATCTTGTGCTAAAGAACTTAGACTTGTGCTAAAAGACTTTTGTGCTAAATAACTGTAAGTCAAGTTTGAAGACAATGTAGATTCGACCTAATCTGCTGTGTAAAGCTTTGAGGCTGATTTTTCTTTATTGCTTTGGAATTATCAGCTATTGTACAAAGTAGACTGGCGCCTGGAGGAAAGCGTGTACATTAAACACACTCGGAGCCTCTTCCAGTTGAAACCACTGATTATGCAACCTATTATTTTCTGTGATTAAGCCCCATAACATGGGTTTCTCGTTCTGCATGAGTGTATAAGGACAAAAAGGACATGATTTTATTTACTCACACTATATACAGTACATTTCTGAAAAACGAAAAAAAAAACCCATCAGTTCTATCTGGGAATAATCTTAGGAATGACCTTTAACTGTTAAACAGGTTGGGAAAATGTGATGTTTCAAACCTGTTTAACAGTTAAAGGTCATTCCTAAGATTATTCCCAGATACAAACAAAGTCCACACATACACATGTTGAATACACACAAAAATAGTTGTCAAATATCTATTTGGATAGACAGTTAAGTAAAGGTTTGTCTCCCAGGGAGGGGCCCCAATTGAAATTCGGATTATTTGACCACATCAGCTGTTCGTTGGTTTTTAGAGAGGCACTATAATTTTCAAGCGTTGTTTGAGAACATCATATGCAACGTACACATTCTTTGGTCTAACAGAAAGAAAGCATTGTTTTTAGAGATTCTAGTTTTAAACTAGAAACTAAATTCTAATAAACAATCCAAAACGTATGGTACATGTAAAGGGAATTCAAAATGAATTAGAACGTTTATTGATAAACACAATATGCTCAGTGTTCAAGCAGGAACATTGTTCCTAGGCTAAGCATTTAAAGCCAGCTAATAAAAAAACTACCAGGAATATCACCATTTACTTCAGATACGTTTTGTATATTACTAAGACTCAATTACGCGACTATAATTACACTGTAATTGGCTGTAGCATGGCTCACTAGACTTTCAATGATTCCACCATATTGAAATAAATCAGAAAATCCTGCCAACTTAAATTGTGAACACTACAAGTGTATTAAATCTTTTTATAAAAATGGCGAAAACATAATCCCATTTGAACACGGCGTTAGATTTTATCAATCTATTTAAGACCCTGAAGGAGAATTTAAAGAGCTGTTTGAGCCCTGGCACTTTGCAGAGAAAATGTACTGCATGCTAAACATCTCCTTTATTCCTTTTATTGTTTGAGTTCTATAGCCGTCTCGTGGTTTTGTAAGCATTCAGTAGAACCTGTACGTCAGGGTTAGACATTTCTTTCTGTTGGCTCATGATTTATTTATTTTAATTTCATCTTGTCAAGGTACCAGTGCAGGGTATACCTCGGCCACGTAAATTGGCGTACAGACATCAGTAGTCATTACAAGTTAAAATTCTCAGTTGTCAGAAAGTAACCATTATTGGCACTTCTTGGAAAGATTAATAAAAAGGGTTTAAAAAAATCCACCTTTTGGCGAAGTCGCTTCATCTCGCACTGAAAAACTGAGAAAAATCCAACCTTTACCTGAAATAAACTTATTCAGAGAAAAATAAATCCCTCATCAAGATAGAATTATTTTCAACAAAAACACACGTGCCACTCAGTGGCGGCTGGTAGTCTTTCAAACAGGGGAGGCTGGTTGGTTACGATATTTCCAGATTTTAAAAGAAAAAAGAAAAAACACATCAATTTTGCCCATACTCTTGCCTCTGATCTGGCTGATTGTTGGCAGGGTCACAAACTGTGAAATAACAGGTTCTTTTGGCCCATTAGCCTACTGTCCAATATACATGATGGCGGTGTTGGGGGGTATATTTTAACATTTTATATTTTAAAATTGTGGCATGTTGTTTAAAAATTGATCATTATTGAAAGCAGCTCTTTGTCAGGAACCTCAGCAGTAACAGCAGAGTGTTCTGGAATAGGCACAAGCACTGACCTTGGGGAGCCAAACATAGAGCTGGGTGCCACACATTTCATTCAATGACACTTTCCCTATATTTTACTTATTTTGACTGAGAAATGTTTTATTGACAATTTTGATAACCCTTCACTTTTAATCCAGGTCTGTAGTGTGAAATGTTCTCGGCTGTGTTTTTGTTTAAAATGTTTTCCAAATTGTAGCTGTGTTTAATTCATATCCAGAAAAATATATATTCCAATATAATATACTCAGCATAAACATTTTAAATAGATTCTATATTTTTGGTCCATCCATGACATATTACTAAAGTAGCCTATTTACTGTTGTTGATGTGGGTCACTTGCTGTTAGCCAATTCACTTTCTCGTACCAGGAGAGCTGAAAGGAACGAGTATTATTCCCTACCTTTTTCACCAAGTCAATTTGAGGCGTTGGTCTACCCTCTCTTTAATTTTAATTTTTTCCTCGAAAGGAAGACTGGCAAATGGCTTCGCCAAAATTAAATCAGCAATGCTTGGCATCCGTGCACAGCTTTCTTGCTAGCTGACTAGCCCCCTCAAGTTCAGTCACTCAAATAAACGAAATTTCTGGAACTAAGATAGCCAGTATGACAACACTATATTTACAATGAAAATATATACAAACTAAAAAAGCTGGTAGAAACCATATGTAATGAATGAAATCAAAATGTAAGCTGATCTCTTACAATACACCACAGCACTTGCGAATCCGCATGGGACTGAACTGAAATTCACCGCTGCCTGTCTATATTTGAAACGAGCTGTCAATCAAAGAAAATATCCGGCTGCTTTCACCAATCACCAGTCTCCTCGCGGAACGCTTTGCCATGTCCCTCTCACTGTGAGGCTGGGAGTCCGTGGGCGGGCGTTTTCGCAGTATTTGTCCAATAATCGTCTTGCATTTTGATATTGAAAAGCGCATAGCTCCCAAATGCCATTGAAGTCCACTGAGGCTGGGCTGCATCGCGCTGTCACGAGGGGGAAAAACTCACGCACACATTAGGCGAACTGGGGAAAATTATAACGGAATGATTTCGCACTGTAGTTGGGTTGAGCACATATATTTCTATGATTCTGGATCTGAAATAGCAATGTTATAAGGTCGGCTATAACATAAGCCTAGCGCAATTCATCCTACACGATGTTTGTCATTTTTAGAGGAGGCTGAGCCTCTCTCGTTGTCTTAGAGCAATCGCCCGTGGTGCCACTATTATTGACACCCCTGAAAATTATAGAGAACACAACATAACTGAAGCATGTTTTCCATTTAAATTGTACATTTTTTAGTTGATTGGCATGTGTAGGAACTTTCAAGCTGTAATCCATGACTTCCTGATTAACTGGGGAACAAATATGAGGTGACACAGAGGCCACATTCCCTTAGTCATTTGTCAACATGGGAAAGATAAGCGAATACACAAACCAAATGAGGTGAGAAGTGTGTTGACCTTCACAAGTCAGAGAATGGTTATTAAAAAAAATAAATAACCAAAAAGCTACTCCCCTGAAAATGTCAATTTCTACTGTTAAGGCAATAATAAAGTGGACACCAACTGGAACTGTTATAAACTTGCTTGGAAGAGGACCCAAATTTATTTTGCCCTCATGTACAGTAAGGAGGGCGGTAAAAGAACCCCCCCCCCCCCCCCCCCCCCCAAAAAAAAAAAAAAATCACCAAGGATCACTGTTGGCGAATTACAAGAAAAAGTAAAATCTTGGGGTTTCCAAGTTTCCAAAACCACCATCAGACTCCACCTCCATGCCAACAGATTATTCAGAAGGTCTGCCAGAAAAAAAGCCTTTTCTGTCAGTTAACCACAAACATAAGCAACTGAAGTTTACGAAACGCTACTACAACTTTGACTGGAAGCATGTTGTATGGTCTGATGGAAGAAAAATGGAGGATTTGGGTGATAAACACTCAAGGTGGGTTTGGTATAAAAAGAAGAATGGCTATAATGAAGAGAACCCGATCCCAACTGTAAAATATAGTGGAAGTTCTGTGATGTTTTGGGGCTGTTTTTCCTCCAAAGGCCCTGGAAACCTTGTTAGGGTACATGGCATCATGGACTCCATGAAATACCAAGACATTTGAAATCAAAATCTGGCTGCCTCTGCCAGGAAACTAAAACTGGGTCGTTATTGGATCTTCCAGCAGGACAATGATCCGAAGCATGCGTTTCCAGATCAATACAAAAATGGTTAACTGAGCACAGAATCAAGCTTCTGCTGTGGCCATCTCAGTCCCCTGACCTGAACCCTAATGAAAACCTGTGGGCTGAGCTGAAGCGGAGAGAGCACAAGAGAGAGCGAGGACCCTGGATGATCTGGAGAGATTGTGTAAAGAGGAATGGTCTCAGATGTCCTGCTCTGTATCTCCAACCTTATAAAATGTTATAGGAGACTCGGTGCTGTTTTACTGGCAAACTGAGGTGGTACAAAGTATTAAATGCAGGGGTGTCGATAACAGTGGCACGTGTTGTTTTTGTTGAAAATAATTATTTCTTGATGAGGGATTTGTTTTTCTCTGAGCAAATTTATTTCAAATAAAGGTTGGGTTTTTCTCATTTTGTCAGTATGAGATGCAGCGACTTCACCAAAAGGTGGATATTTTTCCCCCCTAACCCTTTTTTCTAATCTTTACAAGCGGTGCCAGTAAATGTGGAGAACACTGTAATTTGACTGCCAGATCTAACTTGTTCAATCTTTGTGTCCTTGAAAAGCACTCTGTTGGTCTTCATTACTGCCTTGATTGCCGAAAGCTGTGAGGGTGTGAAGCTGCAGACTCTTGAGTGTTTTGAGCTCATGTACCAGACCAGTGCAGCTTACAGATGCAAATATAAACCAAGCTGTATATCCTTAGAGGCTCCCAGTAGGTCATGCTCCACTTACACTAAAGCAAGATTAGAGCTTAAAAGGTCTTTCTGTAGCACTCGCAGAATTCTTGTCTTGTTTGCCTCTGCTGTTGTTCAGTGGATTGAAATTTGCATGGTACAAGAACCTAAGAACCTTCCCTAGAGAACCTGCAGAGACTAGTGCAGAGCTTTTGGTGGAGGTGGTGGTGGAGGTGGTGGTGGTTGGTTTTTAAATTTTTTTTTTATGGTAACCATTTTAGCATGTATACATATTTTGAATCTACACTATACGGCCAAAAATTTGTGGACACCTGACCATCATATGCATTTTTTATCCTCTTTGCTGCTATAATGCCTTCCTGGAAGAGTGGAGGTTTTTTCACTAGATTTTGGAGGATGGATATGAGGATTTTCCCATTCAGCCACAAGAGCATGCGTGAAGTCGGGCACTTTTTAGTCTGTAGCCTGAGGAGCAGGCTACATACTAAAAAGTACTCCGCAAGTACTCCACAATGGCACACGTACTCCGCAATGGCCAAGTACTCCGCAATGGCACACGTACTCCGCAATGGCAAACTCCGCAGACTAAAAGATGTACTCCGCAATGGCACACGTGTGTGCCATTGCGGAGTACATCTCCGTGTGACGAGACATGTGGCTCTGATGGTTTAATCTTAAGGACAGAGAACATTGTTCTGTCTGGTATGTCTCGTGTCTAACAGAGTGTTGCAGCCAGCCTTGTGTCCAAACTCTGCTGGAATAGCTTTAGGATTAGCATTAACACAAAGCCCAGGAGAGCCAGAGCAGCATCTGGACAGTTATGCTCCATTAAGCTGAGCATCCTACTACAGTGTCCTCCTCTATAGTGGCTATACTAGTGCTGTCAGCTGCTATGAATCCAACGACCTTTGGGATGCCCTCATGTGAAGAACACAGCTCATCTCACCCCCACTTCAGAGTGGGCTTGTCTCAGCATGGTGGGGAGTACAGGCCAGGTGTTGTCGTGAAAATGCACATTAATTACTGAATTAAAAAAAAAACCCTGTCATCGTGCTGGATATCGAAATGCTGTCAACAATCAGTATTTATATTGTCTATGTTCAGTATCCGCTGTCATTGGTATCGTCAAAGTTAAATTTCACACACCATCACACATCTCCGTTAAGCATAAGGAGATGTATGCCTACTGAAGGCTTTTATTTACACATTAGGTGTTAAAATGAGCAAGTGGTGCTGTGTTTACTTTGGCACAGCACATTTGTAGAATAAAATAAATCCGAGGAGTGTGAAAAGCATTGAGCGTTTACCGAGCATGAGTAAGCACTGAGAGGGAACTTGTGTTTCAGTATTGCTCGGCGCTTGAAAAATCGCACTTTTTTTTTGTGAGTTGTACTGTTTCTCATGCATGTGCTTTTCCTGTAGAGTGGTTCAAATGTCAAGGGCATTAAAATGATCATACTGTCATTTGTACACAACGGGCAGATATGCAATTTAACGGTAGCTTATTATTTATTAATAAACAGTGTGTGTTTACTTTTCTGCGATCTGCAACATTTCCTCTAATTCATTTTATTGCCAACCAAAATCTATTTCTACTGGGTAGACCCTTTAGCTATTTGAGCAGAAATACCCCATGAGCTACACAGATTGTGGCTGCTCTGATTGCGGATGGCTAGCCTGGGAAATCTCATGGCAGCACCGCTAGGCTAACCAGATTTATTGGATGATTATCAGAGACAGTGGCGTATTAATATGGCTTGCTAAGCTACCGTTATTTGTGATTGGGTTTGAATTTTGGTGGTAATGGCATCATCTCTGTTTTGACGTCCATTCTTGTTTGGGCTTTCAAGAGTGGTGTGTGTGTGTGTGTGTGTGTGTCTGGTCCAATCTGCACGGCAATCATCTGTCCATTACTCCAAATTCCTAACACATTTGTGTCTGTATGGATTTAATTCTGTTCTATACAGTATGAGAGCATTGTCGGATATGGGCGATCATATAGAACAGGTATATGTGCACAGCTTAGAGGCAACAGTGGTGATCTGTGATCACATTTTGGCAAAGACGTTCATTCTATATTCATACGAAGGAATCCACAGCCTGATTCCAAGACTCCCTACAAGCTACAGGGGCATCCTGGACCTTATGCTCTGAAGAGAAATTCCCATGACTTGCTATTGTGACACTTCTCCGTGCCCAAACTTTTGACCACAGGATACTATAATTTGGGGGGGGGAATGATGATAAACAAGTAATAGCTAAAATTTTTAAAGCATATTTCTTACATTTGTGACACTCTGCCGGAATACAAAATATTCAGAAATGTAAAGCATTCAGGAAAAGGTACATACGTAGTAAAAACTAAACCTAAATTGAATAAAAACCAGCAGTAAAGCAGATGGAATGTTAATTGTGCAGCTATCCTTGAAATGATTTTAGAACTTGCTATGTATTATTCATTTCCTCTCCGGTTTCTCATGTACACCAACCAATATGCTCCCACTTTTGCTGTTTTCTCATAGATGGGCATGTTTGCTCATGTTGGTTCAGTCGTATGGGGCAGATTTTTAGCCTTGCCCCTGGCTAGGTGTGTGAAATATATATTTTAAACACAGGAAGACGTGGTCATCATTATCCCCCACCACGAGCGTTTTATGAAGACCTCTTAACACTGAAAGCCCATTGCTTTAATATTGACTTATAATGTCGTAAGTGCGATGGCACCTTCATAAAATGCTGCCGGTTTTCTTCAGTAGTATGAGCACGCAAAGTTTCATTGATGCACTGTAAAAAAAAGATATATTAGCAAGTGAAAATGTCTTGAAAATAGTTGAAACGATCTAGCATTTCCTATTAGAAGAATACAAGACACCAATTCTGAGATTATTAAACCTAGTTCTAGATTGCAATCAACTTATTCTAAGATGTCTTGTCAAGTAAAAATATCTGTCCATGCAGCAACATAATTTCACTAGTATTAAGGAATTTTCTCCTCAAAGTCAGTTTTCAGTTTTTTGCAGTGTGTAGCTTAGGCCACACCAGTTCAATTAGTTGGTTCTCGGAATCGCCGCTTGAAGAAAATGCAAAATGAAAAAAAAAAATCGAAACCAAACTCCCACCAACAGAAAAGGTCACGTGACGTCGAAAACCAATCAAATCGCCCCTTTCACTTTCGATAAAGACTTGTGGAAGAAACATGCTTGTGGAGGGGAGTCCTGCAAAGCCTATGTTTGTGATTGTTAGGATATTCAGCGAACAGAAGCATAAAATCTTTGACAGGTGTGTTGAAATTCTGTTTACTGGTTTGCCTGTATTGTTTGGCCTATTTCCACCGCTAATTTTACCATCAGAGCATTTTTTTAATTTTATTTTTATTTTGCCCGCTCGCTTCATATTTTTCCTGAAAAAATACGAGAACCATCTCATCTCATCTCATTATCTCTAGCCGCTTTATCCTTCTACAGGGTCGCAGGCAAGCTGGAGCCTATCCCAGCTGACTACGGGCGAAAGGCGGGGTACACCCTGGACAAGTCGCCAGGCCATCACAGGGCTGACACATAGACACAGACAACCATTCACACTCACATTCACACCTATGGTCAATTTAGAGTCACCAGTTAACCTAACCTGCATGTCTTTGGACTGTGGGGGAAACTGGAGCACCCAGAGGAAACCCACGCGGACACGGGGAGAACATGCAAACTCCACACAGAAAGGCCCTCGCCGGCCACGGGGCTCGAACCCGGACCTTCTTGCTGTGAGGCGACAGCGCTAACCACTACACCACCGTGCTGCCCATCCGAGAACCAACTAATTAAATTGGTGTGGCCTTATGTAGTTTCTGAGAAAACTTGTCCAGATTGAGTCCACTTGTACAAAGTCCAATAACGAAAATCAAGGGCCATAACTCTGAAAATAATAATTTCTCGTAAATGATTTTCGAACTCTACTTAGATCATGAATAGTAATATGAGCACGCAAAGCTTCATTGATGTAGCTTATGTAGTTTCTGAGAAAACTTGTCCAGACCGAAATGGACGGACTCCATTCCTATAGCCCCCTGTGCACTTCGTGGCGGGGGATAATAATGGGAAACCAAAGAATAAGCAGTGGGATAGATTGCTGGCTAGATTCCCAATGAGTCAGTGGGAATCTATCCAGTGGCGGCTGGTAGTCTTTCAAACAGGGGAGGCTGGTCGGTTACGATATTTCCAGATTTTAAAAGAAAAAAGAAAAAACACATCAATTTTGCCCATACTCTTGCCTCTGATCTGGCTGATTGTTGGCAGGGTCACAAACTGTGAAATAACAGGTTCTTTTGGCCCATTAGCCTACTGTCCAATATACATGATGGTGGTGTTGGGGGGGGGTATATTTTAACATTTTATATTTTAAAATTGTGGCATGTTGTTTAAAAATTGATCATTATTGAAAGCAGCTCTTTGTCAGGAACCTCAGCAGTAACAGCAGAGTGTTCTGGAATAGGCACAAGCACTGACCTTGGGGAGCCAAACATAGAGCTGGGTGCCACACATTTCATTCAATGACACTTTCCCTATATTTTACTTATTTTGACTGAGAAATGTTTTATTGACAATTTTGATAACCCTTCACTTTTAATCCAGGTCTGTAGTGTGAAATGTTCTCAGCTGTGTTTTTGTTTAAAATGTTTTCCAAATTGTAGCTGTGTTTAATTCATATCCAGAAAAATATATATTCCAATATAATATACTCAGCATAAACATTTTAAATAGATTCTATATTTTTGGTCCATCCATGACATATTACTAAAGTAGCCTATTTACTGTTGTTGATGTGGGTCACTTGCTGTTAGCCAATTCACTTTCTCGTACCAGGAGAGCTGAAAGGAACGAGTATTATTCCCTACCTTTTTCACCAAGTCAATTTGAGGCGTTGGTCTACCCTGCTCTTTAATTTTAATTTTTTCCTCGAAAGGAAGACTGGCAAATGGCTTCGCTAAAATTAAATCAGCAATGCTTGGCATCCGTGCACAACTTTCTTGCTAGCTGACTAGCCCCCTCAAGTTCAGTCACTCAAATAAACGAAATTTCTGGAACTACGATAGCAAACTTGACAACACTATATTTACACTTTATTTACAATGAAAATATATACAAACTAAAAAAGCTGGTAGAAACCGTATGTAATGAATGAAATCGAAATGTAAGCTGATCTCTTACAATACACCACAGCAATTGCGAATCCGCATGGGACTGAACTGAAATTCACTGCTGCCTGTCTATATTTGAAACGAGCTGTCAATCAAAGAAAATATCTGGCCGCTTTCACCAATCACCAGTCTCCTCGCGGAAAGCTTTGCCATGTCCCTCCCACTGTGAGGCTGGGAGTCCGTGGGCGGGCATTTTCGCAGTATTTGTCCAATAACCGTCTTGCATTTTGATATTGAAAAGCGCATAGCTCCCAAATGCCATTGAAGTCCACTGAGGCTGGGAGTCCGTGGGAGTCCGTGGGCGGGCGTTTTCACAGTATTTGTCCAATAATCGTCTTGCATTTTGATATTGAAAAGCGCATAGCTCCCAAATGCCATTGAAGTCCACTGAGGCTGGGCTGCATCACGCTGTCACGAGGGGGAAAACTCACGCACACATTAGGCGAACTGGGGAAAGTTATAACGGAATGATTTCGCACTGTAGTTGGGTTGAGCACATATATTTCTATGATTCTGGATCTGAAATAGCAATGTTATAAGGTCGGCTATAACATAAGCCTAGCGCAATTCATCCTACACGATGTTCGTCATTTTTAGAGGAGGCTGAGCCTCTCTCGTTGTCTTAGAGCAGTCGCCCGTGAATCTATCCCAGCTGTACCTTAACAGTCCGCTCTAATGATGTTTTTTATGTCCTGTCCTTGGATTTCACATGTGCTTAGCTTTTGCAAGAATAACTAAAGTAGTCTGTCTCATGTGCACTGCGTGAAAATGCATACAATTTGATGCATCTTTCACTAACATGTCTTCTTATCCATCTCTCTCTTTTTGCATGTTCCTCTTCCTGCTCTGCCTCCCACATGGAAGGAAGTCGAGGTGCGTAATTCTGTTTTGGAAAGTGGTGCGTATGTGTGTGTGTTTTAATAAAGTGGAAGAAGTATGACACAGGTTGCACTTTATAAAACCAATCTGAGCTGTCTTTCAGCTTGTAAAGACTTTAGGGTCGCCCGAATATCAGCAAAACCACATTTAATTTTCACAGTTTTGAGTTAGATTTCTTTCCTGCTGTGTATTAGCAATAAAATGTGCCTATTGACTGAACAGGTCACAGCCATCAAGTACACGTTTCTGAGAGAAATACACGTGCAGCACATTGACGTCCCTTTGCTTTTAGTCACAGAGTCCATTTCATCTTGTTCTGTTACTGTGGGTGTGAAATTTGTGTCAAGTTGTGATCTGTGTTCCCATAGTAACAGAAGCACGAGCTCTTTAAGTTGTGACTTATAATGTTTAATGTTTGAAGAATATATACAGTGTGTGTGTGTGTGTGTGTATATATATATACAGTGTATATATATATATATATATATATATATATATATATATATATATATATATATACACACAGTGTATATATATATATATATATATATATATATATATATATATATATATACACACAGTGTATATATATATATATATATATATATATATATATATATATATATACACAGTATGTGTATGTATATATATATATATATATATATATATATATATATATATATATATAAGTCTGTATTATTAAAACAAGCCTCTCACTGAAGTGCATTTATCTGTAAAATCATGTACAATGTTTATTAATTAATTAATAAATAATTGATTGTTGTTTTGTTAGGATGACGATGTCAGAACTGTGGAGGATCCCCAGGGTTCTGAGGAAAGTGAGTACAGCAGTCTCCTCTCCTGGGTGTAAATTATTTTTCAGTCATCATGCAGCGTAACCCACAGTGTCTTATATTCACCACTTCAGTTTGAGTTGTGCACATTTTAGCTTTCCTTTCTTTGAAATTGAAGAGCAATTTGAGTCAACGGCTTCCTCACGTCTCTCGTCTGCCACAACTGATTAAATCAAATATATAAGATAAAGAGGAGGATCATTTCTGACATGGTTTCCCATGCGTTCATTGTTCTGCCTCTAATAAGCACTCGTCAGAAAACATTCTTCATCTTTGTGCATTTGTAAACACAGTCGTCTGACACGGATGCGCTCAATCCCTGACCTCAGCACTGGAGGTACAAATGTACACCAAATGAACAGAAAAACCAGTGGCTGTGTTGGGCAATGGAAGATATTTTTCTGGCATGGTGGTTTGGGTCCACTTGTCCCGTTAAGGTTGAGAGATAGCTGCTTTGTAACCACGCGTTTGTGTAGACAACTGGCTGTGTCATAAACATAATTGTTCAAATACTTGCCTATGTACTACACGTGTTACTGGAGGATTTCACTAGATGGCACACCAGACTCGGACCCCATAGAACTTCTGGATTTGCATGATGTAAACAAACATGCCGACACTCAAGGAGGTTAGTATTTGGTTATGCTGCTTCTACGCTGCCCCATTGTTCTTGTGTGTACTGTATTTTGCGGACACATAGCATTCATTTTTGAGGACCCACACAACTGATGCACCAAACAGACACAGGATACGCGAGGCAGCCATCATGCACATATGAATGTCAGTGGCGGCAGCGGGGGGCAACCCCCCCAAAAATTATGTCCAGGGGCTATGCCCCCACACGTTACGATGGGAGCCCTTTGACCATTTACAAGGAAGAAAAGGAGAGAGTAGTGTGAATAAACAGCCCGCTGCGCCCCTTTGTTTTCCCTCATTAAATCCCGCTGTGTCCCTTCATCCCGGCGCCCCGGAGCTTTCTCCACCTTGAAAAGGGTGTTGACATACCTTCGGTCTTCGATGACCGAACAACGACTTAACAACTGTACACTGCTACATGTACATAAAGATATCGTGGACACCATGGACTTGACCCCTATTGCTGCTGCCTTCTCGTCTTCCAATGACGAGAGAATGCGCTACTTTGGTTCCTTCAATTAAGCAAGGTACATTTGAACATTGTATTTGTATTTACTCACATGTAAACACAGTAGAAAGTACCAAACCCATGGTAAGAGGGTGTTATCCTTTCAACGATACTAGGTAGACGTAATAGTATCATTGGTTCTGTTTCATATAGAAAAAAACATGGACCAAATGTACTCTAATAGAGACATTAAACTTAGCTTTACTCCACCAAAATTTGCTTCTCAAAATGCGGGAAATGGCGTTTTAGAGGGTTAAAAATTCCAAAATTTCCAGAGGGGGCATACCCATGGACCCCTCTAGATTTGGCGCGCCTTCATCGCGCGACACGTGGCCCCCCCCCATCCAAAACTTCCTGCCGCCACCTCTGAATGTGTCATTAAAAGCAACACCTTAAGCCTCGGTCACAACCGGCCGTACATGCTCCTACGGCCGGTCTACGTGCAAAAAACGCAAGAAACGCACGGAGGGTGCGCGTGTGACGTGCTGATTTTCGAGCCGCAGACCGGCCGCAGAGGTTCTTTGTCATGTCAAACAAACTCTACGGGCACTTACATTTTTTTTCATGTTGCAAGACAAACTTACAGCCAACGTGCATCTTTCTCCACGAACAAAAAAAACCGCAGCGATTTGGGAAACGCCAAAAATCGCACGGCCAAAAAAATCGTACGTCCGGTTGTGACCTAGGCTTTACACATTATTTTGCTATTTTCCTATTATCACTCATCTGTAGGAGGCTTTTAAAAATCTTTTTGGGGATAAATTTGAAAAACCTGATTATACGGTATGTTAAAGGAACAGTCCACCGTACTTCCATAATGAAACATGTTCTTCTCTGAATTGAGACGAGCTGCTCCGTACCTCTCCGAGCTTTGCGCGACCTCCCAGTCAGTCAGACGCGCTGTTACTCCTGTTAGCAATGTAGCTAGGCTCAGCATGGCCAATGGTATTTTTTGGGGCTGTAGTTAGATGCGACCAAACTCTTCCACGTTTTTCCTGTTTACATAGGTTTATATGACCAGTGACATGAAACAAAGTTCAGTTACACAAATTGAAACGCGGCGATTTTCTATGCTATGGAAAGTCTGCACTATAATGACAGGCGTACTAATACCTTCTGCGCGCTTCAACAGCGCATTGATACCTTCACTCAGGAGTTGTACAGTACCATTTTTTTAGACAGGGCGGACGGACCAGGGCATTCACCCGCCTGGCCGTGCCCGACGAGGGGCGCTCTCGGCCGGCTTGGGAGGCAGACGGCAGCCCCTCCTGGAAGTGTCGTTTTACCATGGGCCTCATGCGGAAAAATGACAAAGTCCCAATTTTACCATGGGGCTCGAGTTGTACCATTTTTTTAGACAGGGCGGACGGACCAGGGCATTCGCCCGCCTGGCCGTGCCCGAAGAGGAGTGAAGGTATCAATGCGCTGTCGAAGCGCGCAGAAGGTGTTAGTACACCTGTCATTATAGTGCGGACTTTCCATAGCATAGAAAATCGCCACGTTTCAATTTGTGTAACTGAACTTTGTTTCATGTCACTGGTCATATAAACCTATGTAAACAGGAAAAACGTGGAAGAGTTTGGTCGCATCTAACTACAGCCCCAAAAAATACCATTGGCCATGCTGAGCCTAGCTACATTGCTAACAGGAGTGGCAGCGCGTCTGACTGACTGGGAGGTCGCGCAAAGCTCGGAGAGGTACGGATCAGCTCGTCTCAATTCAGAGAAGAACATATTTCATTATGGAAGTACGGTGGACTGTTCCTTTAAACCTACAAAAGGGCAAACTGATTTCAGTAAATAAATCTGACTCAAATGGAATAGGATTGTAGATGCTAGACCAGTGGTTCTTAACTGATTTTGCTTTAGGACCCACATTTTACGTTTGAGATCAAGTCGCGAGCCGACATTACACTAAAGTTGTTTGTCATATGGAAGTAAATGAAGGAACACATAATGATGTTGTTAATACGAATAATCATCCATTGCGTAGGCCTAATAAACTTGGATTATAATCATTTACTACCTCAGATAACAGGAAATAAATCAACTTGCGTACTGGTTTGGTAAGGTTATACCTCATAATTATTTACAGTGGAAAATATCTCATCTCATTATCTCTAGCCGCTTTATCCTTCTACAGGGTCGCAGGCAAGCTGGAGCCTATCCCAGCTGACTACAGGCGAAAGGCAGGGTACACCCTGGACAAGTCGCCAGGTCATCACAGGGCTGACACACAGACAACCATTCACACTCACATTCACACCTACGGTCAATTTAGAGTCACCAGTTAACCTAACCTGCATGTCTTTGGACTGTGGGGGAAACCGGAGCACCCGGAGGAAACCCACGCGGACACGGGGAGAACATGCAAACTCCGCACAGAAAGGCCCTCGCCGGCCCTGGGGCTCGAACCCAGGACCTTCTTGCTGTGAGGCGACAGCGCTAACCACTACACCACCGTGCCGCCCCAGTGGAAAATATCGGTTTATTAAATGCAATGCACATGCTTTCAAGTGCAAAATTATTCGCATGACAGAAATCTGAAAATACCACTGTATAAATTCAAACACATAATCCAGAGAAAGTGCAATTTACCTAAACTAAGAAATAAAATAAACTGAGACAAATATTGAATTACAAATTGTATACGAACACGAAATATGCACAGCTGTTAAACACAAACATATTAATGAGGTTTAATAAGAACAGAGCTGAAATCACAGCCTGTGCAAATCAGTGGGAAACCTACGGATGTCATTTCGTTTTGATAAATGTCTCAAATCAGCATGGCACAGTTGCATACATCTTTTGAGTCATCTAGTTTGAGTGCATAATAGTCACTTGCCTTAAAGTGCATATCCTGGACCAATATTTATTTATTTATTTATTTATATGAAAGTATGTCCCTTTACACACTCATCCAGAAGGGTAATTTTGCACAAGGCCATCTGTCTACAGCAGAAAAAAATAAAATAACAAAACGCGTCTGGAAAAATCCCAAGGGAGTCTGGAGCCAGATTCATGACGTCACGTGCGGAAGCGCCAGCAGGCTGCAAGAGCTTGCACGGTTTCAGTGCACAGACTGTGTAGACCAAGTTTAGCAGCTAGCGATTTTGCATTGAAATATGGAATTGTCACCTTCAGCTTCTAAACCCATGGATTCATGTATCAATGCTCATCTATCTATTGTTATATAAATCATAATTTTTTCTATTTACTATTATTTATTTATATATTTCTTCATTTAGAAGAGTACTGGCTACTGTAGGAGAAAGATTTCATAAGCTACACACATGGAATCGGGTAAGCAGGGTTGTGTATATACTGTACATTTAATGTGTTTGACAGGCCCCAAGATCTCAAGCCCTGACACGTATATCCCTTGATACATGTGAAGTAAGTGTATTATCGCCCAGCGCTTTCGTGTTGTTTACTTTTGTGTGTGTCAATAAATAACATTATCCGTGTACCACACAAACACAGGATCACCTAATTTAGAGTATAGTCTCTCTTATTTCTTGCCCTGGCAACAGTCAATTTGTGAATTGCCGATTTTCTTGGTCTTTTTCTCGGCTCTGCTTGGTCCTCGGCTTCGAGGGCCTCAGCTGACTACAGGCGAAAGGCGGGGTACACCCTGGACAAGTCGCCAGGTCATCACAGGGCTGACACATAGACACAGACAACCATTCACATTCACATTCACACCTACGGTCAATTTAGAGTCACCAGTTAACCTAACCTGCATGTCTTTGGACTGTGAGGCAAACCGGAGCACCCGGAGGAAACCCACGCGGACACAGGGAGAACATGCAAACTCCACACAGAAAGGCCCTCGCCGGCCACGGGGCTCGAACCCGGACCTTCTTGCTGTGAGGCGACAGCGCTAACCACTACACCGCCGTGCCGCCCTCTCTAAATGTTTTTTAGAGGGAATTTTATTCCATTTATCAATTTTGGCACCAATTGTTTAGAGGTGAATTCAAGTCAGAATTGACAATTTTACTGCATGTAAAATATGACGTGATCGAATTTTACACTGGCATCGGGGAGCGTTTCTTTTTCTATTTTTTATTACATTTTTTTTTACTTTTTGGAAACAATAATTTGCTTTTTTGTAATATTTTTCTATTTCTATTGTCTGTGTGGGTTTCCTCCGGGTGCTCCGGTTTCCCCCACAGTCCAAAGACATGCAGTTAGGTTGACGTGGGGTGGCCTTGGGCTGAAGTGCCCTAGAGCAAGGTACCTAACCCCTGACTGCTCCCCGGGCGCTGTAGTGTGGCTGCCCACTGCTCTGGGTGTCTGCGCGTGTGTTCACTGCTTCAGATGGGTTAAATGCAGAGGATGAATTTCACTGTGCTTGAAGTGTGCATGTGACAAATAAAGGTTTCTTCTCTTTTCACTTTTATCATTTGCATTTAGCAATATTTTTTCTTCTTCCCTGCAGTCCCTGACTCAATCTTAAAGGGCCCACAACCCAACAGTTGTGAAACACTGTGCTAGACTGTCACCTTTTCTGAAGGTCATGTACTTATTTCAGTGTGTCACCGTTTCTGTAGACAAAATTCATGTTTGTAATCACAATCCTCCCAAGACTCAGAAAACTTCTTATAAGAAAATGTTCCTATACTGTATACAACCCCGATTCCAAAAAAGTTGGGACAAAGTACAAATTGTAAATAAAAACGGAATGCAGTAATTTACAAATCTCAAAAACTGATATTGTATTCACAATAGAACATAGACAACACATCAAATGTCGAAAGTGAGACATTTTGAAATTTCATGCCAAATATTGGCTCATTTGAAATTTCATGACAGCAAGACATCTCAAAAAAGTTGGGACAGGGGCAATAAGAGGCTGGAAAAATTAAAGGTACAAAAAAGGAACAGCTGGAGGACCAAATTGGAAATCATTAGGTCAATTGGCAATAGGTCATTAACATGACTGGGTATAAAAAGAGCATCTTGGAGTGGCAGCGGCTCTCAGAAGTAAAGATGGAAAGAGGATCACCAATCCCCCTAATTCTGCACCGACAAATAGTGGAGCAATATCAGAAAGGAGTTCGACAGTGTAAAATTGCAAAGAGTTTGAACATATCATCATCTGCAGTGCATAATATCATCAAAAGATGATATTACGGAAGATGGAAGATGGATGGAAGAATCTCTGTGCGTAAGGGTCAAGGCCGGAAAACCATACTGGGTGCCCATGATCTTTGGGCCCTTAGACGGCACTGCATCACATACAGGCATGCTTCTGCATTGGAAATCACAAAATGGGCTCAGGAATATTTCCAGTGAACATTATCTGTGAACACAATTCACCGTGCCATCCACCGTTGCCAGCTAAAACTCTATAGTTCAAAGAAGAAGCCGTATCTAAACATGATCCAGAAGTGCAGACGTCTTCTCTGGGCCAAGGCTCATTTAAAATGGACTGTGGCAAAGTGGAAAACTGTTCTGTGGTCAGACGAATCAAAATTTTAAGTTCTTTATGGAAATCAGGGATGCGGTGTCATTCGGACTAAAGAGGAGAAGGACGACCCAAGTTGTTATCAGCGCTCAGTTCAGAAGCCTGCATCTCTGATGGTATGGGGTTGCATTAGTGCGTGTGGCATGGGCAGCTTACACATCTGGAAAGACACCATCAATGCTGAAAGGTATATCCAAGTTCTAGAGCAACATATGCTCCCATCCAGACGACGTCTCTTTCAGGGAAGACCTTGCATTTTCCAACATGACAATGCCAAACGGCATATTGCATCAATTACAGCATCATGGCTGCGTAGAAGAAGGGTCCGGGAACTGAACTGGCCAGCCTGCAGTCCAGATCTTTCACCCATAGAAAACATTTGGCGCATCATAAAACGGAAGATACGACAAAAAAGACCTAAGACAGTTGAGCAACTAGAATCCTACATTAGACAAGAATGGGCTAACATTCCTATCCCTAAACTTGAGCAACTTGTCTCCTCAGTCCCCAGACGTTTACAGACTGTTGTAAAGAGAAAAGGGGATGTCTCACAGTGGTAAACATGGCCTTGTCCCAACTTTTTTGAGATGTGTTGTTGTCATGAAATTTAAAATCACCTAATTTTTCTCTTTAAATGATACATTTTCTCAGTTTAAACATTTGATATGTCATCTATGCTCTATTCTGAATAAAATATGGAATTTTGAAACTTCCACATCATTGCATTCCGTTTTTATTTACAATTTGTACTCGGGGTTGTATTAATTTTTATAATGGCTGTATGTAGATTCATGTGCTGATGCGCCAATATGTTCCAAAGGTCTTTGTGTACTTTTTTTTTAAATTTTTTAAATCAACCCTGCTTACGGTACCTCCCATCATTCACATACAATTTTTTGCTACTAGGATTTGGAAACTCCCTGCCTAGTTGCCACTATTCATGCAAACCATCGGTGTACTAGATAATATCTAAATTTTTTCCTTCATTACATTATTCATGTCTTTGATTTTGTTTACAGAACATTTACTTCATTTCCAGCCATTCTCCTAGATAAGCTTTTAGACTCAATTTGATTCCAGACAGCAACATTTAAATTTATCTATGGCAAGCTTATCTTTCCACTCATTTTCTCAAGGCACGTTAGAAACAGGATTGGAAGTGACAGCTTTCCAGATAATGTTTAAGTTAATTTTGTAAGTTTACATTTCTTTTACACAGACAGATCTGTGACCCAGCTCCGGTTTCCCCCACAGTCCAAAGACATGCAGGTTAGGTTAACTGGTGACTCTAAATTGACCGTAGGTGTGAATGTGAGTGTGAATGGTTGTCTGTGTCTATGTGTCAGCCCTGTGATGACCTGGCGACTTGTCCAGGGTGTACCCCGCCTTTCGCCCGTAGTCAGCTGGGATAGGCTCCAGCTTGCCTGCGACCCTGTAGAACAGGATAAAGCGGCTAGAGATAATGAGATGAGACGAGATCTGTGACCCACAGACTGCTACAGTCTAAGGCTACGTTCAGACTGTCAGTCCAAATCCAATTCACAGTGGTGCTTGAAAGTTTATGAACCCTTTAGAATTTTCTATATTTCTGCATAAATATGACCTAAACCATCATCAGATTTTCACACAAGTCCTAAAAGTAGATAAAGAGAACCCAGTTAAACAAATGAGGCAAAAATATTATACTTGGTTATTTATTTATTGAGGAAAATGATCCAATATTACATATCTGTGAGTGGCAAAAGTATGTGAACCTCTAGGATTAGCAGGTAATTTGAAGGTGAAATTAGAGTCAGGTGTTTTCAATCAACGGGATGACAATCAGGTGTGAGTGGGCACCCTGTTTTATTTAAAGAACAGGGATCTATCAAAGTCTGATCTTCACAACACGTGCTTGTGGAAGTGCATCATGTGAAGTTCGCTTTTACATCACAGGAAGCTTGCTAGTTTGGTGGTGCATGAAATAAAGCAGAGCAGGCACGCTGTCTCCGTCTCTCATGCTGTTTCATTATTTTAAAAAACCCTGCACCACAGCTCCACGTTGCCATGTAGTAAATAAGCTAGCCCATTACATTACCTTCCATTTTGGCTTGTTTTGTTCAATTACTTCTACTTTCGGGCACAATGTCATTACTTTCAGGGACAGTCTCATTACTATAGCAACCAATGTAAAGAAGACTAAAAATGAGGATTGCCACATGAACATGTAGATCAAATTTGATCACTTGCGATATACAGTGGCATGCAAAAATTTGGGCACCCTTACTGAAAATGTCTGTTACTGTGAATAGTTAAGTCAAGTCAAATCAACTTTATTGTCAAATGTGCTATACATGCTCGACATACAGCAAAGATGAAATTTCAGTCCTCTCTGACCCACGGTGCAAACAGGCAATGCAATAAATAAAAATAGAATAATTGAAATAAACAATATAAACAGTATAAACACTCTAGATAAGAACTAGACATAGACTAAACACTCATATACACAGACACACACACATAGATATATAAATTGGAGCAAATAAACAGTCAAGGGCACTTGAGGTATAGCAGGTAAACATGAAATAAGCAGTATAAACAATAAACTAACAGCTGTTAAGGTGAGGTAGTGCGAATAGTGCGAATGAGCTAGGTAAAGTGAAATGTGCAGTCCCTGAGTTCAGTGTGTTAATGAACGTTGAGTGTGTGTGTATATGCATGTGTGAGCAGAAGATGAACTGATCACCAAAAGGCATAAAGGTAAAGACGACACATTTCTTTTCAGTGTTTTCTGCAGGATTTGTGTATTATTTTTGTTTTGTACAATTGGAGAGTGAAAAAAGAAAAGGAACACCATGCGAAAGTTTGGGCACCCCAATACATTTGAGTTCTCAGGTAACTTTTACCAAGGTTCCAGACCTTAATTAGCTTATTGAGCTGTGACTTGTTCAAATTCTTTGTTAGGAAAGGTCAGATGATGCAGATTTCAAAGCTGTACAAATTCTCTGACTCCTCAAACTTGTCCCTAAAATCAACAGCCATGGGCTCCTCTAAGCAACTCCCTCGCATTCTGAATAATAAAATAATTGATGCTCACAAAGCAGGAGAAGGCTACAAGGACATAGCAAAGTGTTTTCAGGTAGCTGTTTCCTCAGATTATAATGTTATTAAGAAATGGCAGTTAACAGAAACAGTGGAGATCAAGGTGAGGTCTGGAAGATGAAGAAAACTTTCTGAAAGAACTGCTTGTTGGATTGCTAGAAAGGCAAATAAAAACCCCTGTTTGACTGCAAAAGACCTTCAGAAAGATTTAGCAGACCCTGGAGTGGTGGTGCACTGTTCTACTATGCAGCGACACCTGAACAAATATGAACTTCATAGGAGAGTCATCAGAAGAAAACCGTTCCTGCATCCGAGCCACAAAATTCAGCGTCTGAAGTTTGCAAATGAACATCTAAGCAAGCCTGATGCATTTTGGAAACAAGTCCTGTGGACTGATGAAATCAAAATAGAACTTTTTGGCCACAATGTGCAAAGGTATGTTTGGAGAAAAAAGGGTGCCAAATTCCAGGAAAAGAACACCTCTCCAACTCTGAAGCATGGGTGTGGATCGATCATGCTTTGGGGTTGTGTTGCAGCCAGTGGCACAGGGCACATTTCACTGGTCGAGGGAAGCATGGATTCGAATAAATACCAGCAAATTCTGGAAGCAAACATCACACCATCTGTACAAAAGTTGAAGTTAAAAAGAGGATGGGTCCTACAATAAGACGATGATCCAAAACACACCTCAAAATCTACAATGGAATACCTCAAGAGGCCCAAGCTGAAGGTTTTGCCCTGGCCCTCACAGTCCCCTGACCTAAACATCATTGAAAATCTGTGGATAGATCTCAAAAGAGCAGTACATGCAAGACAGCCCAAGAAACTTGTAGAACTGGAAGCCTTTTGCAAGGACGAATGTGTGAAAATCCCCCAGGTAAGAACTGAAAGATTATTAGCTGGCTACAAAAAGTGTGTACAAGCTGTGATACTTGCCAAAGGGGGTGTTAGGGTGCCCAAACTTTTGCTTCAGGCCCTTTTCCTTTTTTGTCATTTTGAAAATGTACAAGATGAAAATAAAAAAATTGTTTTTGTTTAAAATATAAAGGGAATGAGTCATCTTTAACTTTATGCCTTTTGGAGATCATTTCATCTTCAACTTGCTTAACTGTTCACAGTAACAGCAATTTTGACCAGGGGTGCACAAACTTTTGCATACCACTGTATAACATAGACGGTCAATCAGGAAGATCGGATTCAGATTGGATACGCAAAAAAAAAATCAGAATTGAAGTGACAGTCTGAACATAGCCTTAAACCATAATCTGGAGACACTGGACCAAATAGAAACCGCCTAAGTTTTTGCCTCACATTAACCTGTCTAGTGAGCACTGGATAACCACTGCAGAAATGCAACAAGCAACATGTAAAGCTGGTTTTACTGTCCATCAAAGTCTGTCAGGCATGACTGGCACAGATACAAGTGATGAAAAATGTCATCGTAGTTACTGTATACTTCTAGTGGCAGTAGAGAACAGCACAATTTTAAAACGAAATGCGTTGAAACATCAAAACTGTTGCACTGTTTTCAGTACATCTTTAAATTTACATAACTACTTCTAGGAACTCTGTACATCCATCCATCCGTCCGTCCGTCCGTCCGTCCGTCTATTATCTGTAGCCGCTTATCCTGTCCTACAGGGTCGCAGGCAAGCTGGAGCCTATCCCAGCTGACTATGGGCAAGAGGCGGGGTACACCCTGGACAAGTCGCCAGGTCATCGCAGGGCTAACAGAACTCTGGACTTCTTACTTTTTGATTCTGAAACGCTTTAGATTTTAAAGCTGTTCAGGTCGCAGTATTTTTTTTGTGTGGCAGAACCGTTTATGGCAGAGGAGTCAGGAATAGCAGCTTCATTTTCGTTTCTTGTTCCTTCTGAGTGCACTAGTGTTGTCGAAAAAAGAAAGAACAACTTTATTCATCACGCACTTGTGAAATTCCTCTTTGCATTTAACCCATCTGAAGCAGTGAACACACACATGCGCACACACATGTGAGCAATGAGCACACACACATGCCCAGAGCAGTGGGCAGCCATGCTAACCACACCCGGGGAGCAGTCGGGAGTTAGGTGCCTCGCTCAAAGGCACCTCAGCCCAAGGCCGTCCCATATTAACCTAACCTGCATGTCTTTGGACTGTAGGGGAAACCGGAGCACCCGGAGGAAACCCACGCAGACACGGGGAGAACATGCAAACTCCGCACAGAAAGGCCCTCGCCGGCCGCTGGGCTCGAACCTGGACCTTCTTGCTGTGCCGCCAAGTAAGCTCAATAGAATAATAATAATAAGAAGAAGAAGAAACAGTAGAATCCCTATGGGTGCCTGCGCAGCTTTGCTGCTTGGCCCCCAATAAAATAGAAATGACACAAAAAGCAAGCATGTGGCCTTGATGTCACTTATTAAAGCGGAAACTTATCTGTTGCTCTGACGGGAATCTTGGACGCAATAAAAATCCCTCATAAACTCATCTAGTTTCTTGCGTTTGCTCATTTGCGGATTGTTGCTTATGAGATTCTATTAGCAGATATTGCTTCGGACGTGACATCCATCAGTGCTGTCTTCTGGCAAATTACTTCCACCCAAATGCAAATTGTATTTACTTTACAACCCAAAACCTGGGATGCTTATTGTCCTAATTAAATTCTGATTGTTTTTTTCCCCTCAAGTGGGAGCTTAATTGCTTATAATCCAGGGTGTCGGAACCAGAGCTAATGATTATTAGTATATTAACTACAGTCTGTGGATAGCCAACCCACTTACTCTTGCTGAACTCATGCAGGCTCACACTGAAATCAATGAGGATGAGCAGACTTCCTCTTGCTTTTAACCCATGTCTCTCTCAGTTCTCGTATCGATGAGGAGAACTAATGCATCTGTGATTCAGCTCAGCAGTAAATGATTAATCAGTGCCTCAGAGGAACAGTTCTGCAGTGCAAGTGTCACCTCCTTCCCCTGCTGAGCAAAAGACAGAAATCAGTGAGCGAGCAATCAGTTATGACTGGATTACCTTTCAAACTCCCACATTACTAAACGCCTGGGTTTTGTAAGCTCGCCATTATAAATGGAGGTTATTTGATGTCAGTTCTTTAGCAAAGAATTTCCCATATTTTAGGAATATTTCTGTCTGCTTGTGTCTTGTGAACAATTAAAAAAAAAATGTTTTCCAGAAATAGTTTCGAAATCATTATACATGAATTATGTTGTATTTTGGTTATGCTGTTTAACATTCTGTGCATTTCTCACATTAGCAATGTCAATCTGTTGTACATGTTAAACTCTAAGGTTCGAAACAGCTAGGCGGCAAATAATGCAGCTCCATGCTCTCTAAAATGGTCATAATTGTATTGTGGGATCCAGATAGGATTAATGCTTTCTTATCAGTTAATTAAAGTTAGTTAAAGTCCTTCCCGCGCCTGTGGCGCATCGGGTGGCGCCGATCTCCGTTTCCGTAGCCCTCGGCCTCTTGCCTATTACATAGCTAGGGTTACAGTGGGGGGCTAGTCCTCTGGTAACCACGAGAGTTTTATCAGTTAATAGGTTGATAAAATTCTCCTGTTGTAGGTTTTCTGAGCAGGAGGATTAAGAAAAGAACTGCAGGGTTTTATTTCTCCAGGCTGTACTTTGCATAATTTATTTTGATAACAGACAAACTGCTCGGGGATAAATAGGTTAATAGCGTTTTAAAGAAAACACTTTTGTGGATTGAATCACAAAGTATTATGAATATATCCAGTCAACCATGAGACCGTCTGTCTGTATACATTCAGCCATCTATCCATCCGTTCATACATATCAGTAGAAAAACAGGTGGGTGGATTTGTTTTGTTCGTTTATTATTTATTCTACATACAGGACGCTTTTTCGATGGGATAAAAACACGTATTCTATTCCCTTCTAGCAGGTTTCAGTTATTTGGTTTGATAGCATGCAATATCGTGAGCAGATCACTTATCCTACGTGTATTAAGTCACTCTACCCAGTGGAGAATGAGCCTTGAATATGGTTTGAGATTGCATGGTTGTCAAGACAACATGACGTCACATGTCGGAGCTGATGCGAATATTCAATGATGCACAGAAGCAATTCTTTGTTTGCCGGTGGCACTCGCAGTAAACTGTTACATTGAATTGAAAATGCCATAAGGTGTGTATTACACATAAAACTTCCGTGCTGGCGAGCAACTGTGACAATTTGTAAACAAACATGGCCGCCAGGTTTGCTTCATTAAATACGGAAAATTTTGAGAGAGTTTTGAACGAGAAAGATGCGTTGAACACCCGAAAAGAATGTATATGTAGAATAATATTGGCTGACTTTTTTTCATGGTATATCAGATATATTCCATTCAGCTAGCATGATATTGAACTCATCTTCGATTTGTTCAGTGTCATGCCAGGTGAATGGAATATATCTGATGGACCATTCAAAGCCAGCCAATATTCATCCATCCATCCATTGTCTGCAGCCGCTTATCCTGTTCTACAGGGTCGCAGGCAAGCTGGAGCCTATCCCAGCTGACTACAGGCGAAAGGCGGGGTACACCCTGGACAAGTCGCCAGGTCATCACAGGGCTGACACATAGACACAGACAACCATTCACACTCACATTCACACCTACAGTCAATTTAGAGTCACCAGTTAACCTAACCTGCATGTCTTTGGACTGTGAGGCAAACCGGAGCACCCGGAGGAAACCCATGCAGACACAGGGAGAACATGCAAACTCCACACAGAAAGGCCCTTGCCGGCCACAGGGCTCGAACCCGGACCTTCTTGCTGTGAGGCGACAGCGCTAACCACTACACCACCATGCCGCTCCAAGATGTCTTGTCAAGTAAAATGATCTGTCCATGCAGCAAGATAATTTCACCAGTATTAAGGAATTTTCTCCTCAAAGTCAGTTTTTTACAGTGTACTGTAAAAGCCTCACTCACAAGCCAATACCAGACTCAATCACCTCCAGGTCAGAAACACGTGTAGATGAAAAGAGATCCATTCGCGTGATGTCGCTTCCTTTATAGTAATTGTGAGAAAGGGAAAGGATAAATGGGTGTAATGCTCAAAGGGATGAAGAGTAGCTCTGATATCTCTGCATGGTCACTGGCTGCAGGCTGTGTGAGCGTATTACTGACCCAATAAGGGGAAAATCGGTCACATCTCACTCCCCCCCCAGCTTGAAGCTGTTCTGAAGGTGTTTCCATAGAAACGTGAGCATGATGGAATTTCTGCAGCAGAATGACATGCTCATTCATTAATGGAAGACTCTCTACAAATACTCTACTCCTCTCATGCTTCACAAAATGAGTCAAAGCTACCCTACTTCAGCATATCAAATGAGCTTAGGCAGTCATCCTAATCATCTGGTTTTTGCTGGGGGTTTTTCTCCTCTGACTGCTGCTTTCATCATAACCTGTGGCCTTGCTGGACCCACACAACTGCTGCAGCCAATTAGAAATTCAAGTCCTTTTTTTTCTTTATTTATTAAGTGCTTAATAATTATAGCATAACTAATCCTAGCACTGGCAGCAGACATTTCCTGGGCTAAAATGTCCAAAAATTACAACATGAATACCTATACACAAGTTTGACGAGTGTGTGTGTGTGTGTGTATTTTAAAAATAATATTGGCTGGCGACCTGGCGACTTGTCCAGGGTGTACCCCGCCTTTCGCCCGTAGTCAGCTGGGATAGGCTCCAGCTTGCCTGCGACCCTGTAGAAGGATAAAGCGGCTAGAGATAATGAGATGAGATGAGATATTGGCTGGCGGGTGGCACGATGGTGTAGTGGTTAGCACTGTCGCCTCACAGCAAGAGGGTACGGGGTTCGAGCCCAGCGGCTGGCGAGGGCCTTTCTGTGTGGAGTTTGCATGTTCTCCCCATGTCTGTGTGGGTTTCCTCCGGTTTCCCCCACAGTCCAAAGACATGCAGGTTAGGTTAACTGATGACTCTAAATTGACCGTAGGTGTGAATGTGAGTGTGAATGGTTGTCTGTGTCTATGTGTCAGCCCTGTGATGACCTGGCGACTTGTCCAGGGTGTACCCCGCCTTTCGCCCGTAGTCAGCTGGGATAGGCTCCAGCTTGCCTGCGACCCTGATAAAGCGGCTAGAGATAATGAGATGAATGATGAGAAGACATCTTGGAACAAGTTGGTTACAATCTAGAACTAGTTTTAATAATCTCAGAGTTGGTGTCTTGTTTCCTTCTAATAGGAAATGCTAGATCGTTTCAACTATCCATCCATTATCTTATCCATCCATTAGCTTATCCTGTCCTACAGGGTCGCAGGCAAGCTGGAGCCTATCCCAGCTGACTATGGGTGAGAGGCAGGGTACACCCTGGACAAGTCGCCAGGTCATCACAGGGCTGACACATAGACACAAACAACCATTCACACTCACGGTCAATTTAGAGCCACCAATTAGCCTAACCTGCATGTCTTTGGACTGTGAAGGAAACCGGATCACCCGGAGGAAACCCACGTGGACAACATGCAAACTCCGCACAGAAAGGCCCTTGTCGGCCGCTGGGTTTGAACCCAGGATCTTCTTGCCATGAGGCGACAGCGCTAACCACTACACCACCGTGCCACCCTCGGTTCAACTATATTCAAGATATTCTAACTTAAGATATCATTTTTGCAGTGTAGAAGAAAACAAGACACCAACTCCTGAGATTATTAAAACTAGTTCTAGATTGTAACCAACTTGTTCCAAGATGTCTTGTCAAGTAAAATTATCTGTCCATGCAGCAAGATAATTTCACTAGTAGTAAGGAATTTTCTCCTCAAATTCAGTTTTTTTGCAGTGTAGGATTGCTGAGAAGAGGATGAAGGTTTAGGGCTGAACGTGAGTAATAAGATTTCGCCATTCTCAAGGCAGATTCTAGTCTTATTACAAAGCATATCCCAGGGTGTACCCCGCCTCTCGCCCGTAGTCAGCTGGGATAGGCTCCAGCTTGCCTGCGACCCTGTAGAACAGGATAAAGCGGCTACAGATAATGAGATGAGATGAGATCAAAAAGAAATGTTACAGAGAAACAGAATGTCTCCATCACAGACTTCCGTCAGAATATTGCCTGGAGATGTGTGTATTAGACCTATTGTGCACACATTTCCTGTCTCAGAGGGAAACGCAACAACACTGCATACTAAAGCTGTTCTGTCTTCTCTCCTTTTGCTGGTTTGAGTTTTGGTTCTACATTCATAAAATAGGTATCTTGGAACTTTTCTGATGGGTGTACATGTTTATGCATACTGATTGTTGTTTAAAAAAAGCCTTCGCAAGACGTTGGTTTCAGAAGCTAGGGGACTGTTTTAACTTGCATTGTAGCCAGCGTTCATATTCCCAAAATACAAGAAAATGACGATTTGGTATCGCTCCATTTTTATTGCTTTGTTAGAAATAGACGCTGTATAAGTACGTCAGAACGAGGAGTCTCTGGCACACTAAAAAATTAATTAAGGCCTCATTACAACTTATATGTAACTTATTTGTATCTGTACATTACCGTTCAAAAGTTTGGGGTCACCCAGACAATTTTGTGTTTTCCATGAAAAGTCATAAAATGAATAGAAAATATAGTCAAGACATTTTTCTGGCCATTTTGAGCATTTAATCGACCCCACAAATGTGATGCTCCAGAAACTCAATCTGCTCAAAGGAAGGTCAGTTTTATAGCTTCTCTAAAGAGCTCAACTGTTTTCAGCTGTGCTAACATGATTGTACAGGGGTTTTCTAATCATCTATTAGCCTTCTGAGGCAATGAGCAAACACATTGTACCATTAGAACACTGGAGTGATAGTTGCTGGAAATGGGCCTTTATACACCTATGGAGATATTGCACCAAAAACCAGACATTTAGTAGAATTTAGCTAGAATAGTCATTTACCACATTAGCAGTGTATAGAGTGTATTTCTGATTAGTTTAAAGTGATCTTCATTGAAAAGAACAGTGCTTTTCTTTCAAAAATAAGGACATTTCAAAGTGACCCCAAACTTTTGAATGGTAGTGTACGTATATGTAACTTGAATTATAAGTTACAACTGCACTTTCAAGCAGATGCATGGAAACACTCCGATTACAATCCAGCATCTTTGTGAATCATAATCTTGCGAAATGCCTGAACATGGTTGAAAAATTAATGTAAACTTGCATTCATTTCATCGCCATTTCTTATGTTGCAGAGCTGTTGACAGACTTGTTGCAAAGACTAGATGTTTTTATGAGCTTAAACCCAGGCCTTATTCATTGTATGCCACTTAAGAGACAAGATAAGATGGTATGTTCGTTCCAGGTTAACTTAACTGGCTGAGGAATTTTCTCGAAACAAGCTTTTTTTTATATTCTAAAAATTTTAAATAGCAAATTGAGAGCATGAATAAGTCTGAGCTTGTGAACTATGATTTCTTGCAGCCACTCCAAGCTCAGTACCGTATTCATTCATTAAGCATCGACTTGCTGATTTATGGTTTCAAGTCTCAAAACATCTGCATTTTTTCAAATCAACATAGCATTGTAACGTCACTCTTTTTTTTTAAGTTCAACCTGGTTTTTGTCACATCTTGACTGCAACCTCACTTACAGTGGTGCTTGAAAGTTTGTGAACCCTTTAGAATTTTCTATATTTCTGCATAAATATGACCTAAAACAACATCAGATTTTCACACAAGTCCTAAAAGTAGATAAAGAGAACCCAGTTAAACAAATGAGACAAAAATATTATACTTGGTCATTTATTTATTGAGGAAAATGATCCAATATTGCATATCTGTGAGTGGCAAAAGTATGTGAACCTCAAGGATTCGCAGTTAATTTGAAGTTGAAATTCGAGTCAGGTGTTTTCAATCAATGGGATGACAATCAGGTGTGAGTGGGCACCCTGTTTTATTTAAAGAACAGGGATCTATCAAAGTCTGATCTTCACAGCACATGTTTGTGGAAGTGTATCATGGTATGAACAAAGGAGATTTCTGAGGACCTCAGAAAAAGCGTTGTTGATGCTCATCAGGCTGGAAAAGGTTACAAAACCATCTCTAAAGAGTTTGGACTCCACCAATCCACAGTCAGACAGATTGTGTACAAATGGAGGAAATTCAAGACCATCGTTACCCTCCCCAGGAGTGGTCAACCAACAAAGATCACTCCAAGAGCAAGGCGTGTAATAGTCGGTGAGGTCAAAAAGGACCCCAGGGTAACTTCTAAGCAACCGAAGGCCTCTCTCACATTGGCTAATGTTAATGTTCATGAGTCCACCATCAGGAGAACACTGAACAACAATGGTGTGCATGGCAGGGTTGCAAGGAGAAAGCCACTGCTCTCCAAAAAGAACATTGCTGCTCATCTGCAGTTTGCTAAAGATCATGTGGACAAGCCAGAAGGCTATTGGAAAAATGCTTTGTGGACGGATGAGACCAAAATAGAACTTTTTGGTTTAAATGTGTTATGTTTGGAGGAAGGAAAACAATGCATTCCAGCATAAGAACCTTATCCCATCTGTGAAACATGGTGGTGGTAGTATCATGGTTTGGGCCTGTTTTGCTGCATCTGGGCCAGAACGGCTTGCCATCATTGATGGAACAATGAATTCTGAATTATACCAGCGAATTCTAAAGGAAACCATCAGGACATCTGTCCATGAACTGAATCTCAAGAGAAGGTGGGTCATGCATCAAGACAACGACCCTAAGCACAAAAGTTGTTCTACCAAAGAATGGTTAAAGAAGAATAAAGTTAATGTTTTGGAATGGCCAAGTCAAAGTCCTGACCTTAATCCAATTGAAATGTTGTAGAAGGACCAGTTCATGTGAGGAAACCCACCGACATCCCAGAGTTGAAGCTGTTCTGTACGGAGGAATGGGCTAAAATTCCTCCAAGCCAGTGTGCAGGACTGATCAACAGTTACCCTAAATGTTTAGCTGCAGTTACTGCTGCACAAGGGGGCACACCAGACACTGAAAGTAAAGGTTCACATACTTTTGCCACTCACAGATATGTAATATTGGATCATTTTCCTCAATAAATAAATGACCAAGTATAATTGTCTCATTTGTTTAACTGGGTTCTCTTTATCTACTTTTAGGACTTGTGTGAAAATCTGATGATGTTTTAGGTCATATTTATGCAGAAATATAGAAAATTCGAAAGGGTTCACAAACTTTAAAGCACCACTGTACTTTTATTGATTGAGGGCAAGCGTCACTCAAACTCGCCACAGAACACGCGAGTGTGGAGACGACATTAAGTCTGTAGAATCTGATTAAGGGGGCTGTGAACGCCATCACTGTTTTCACAAATGTCTACTGTTTACCCTCCTCTTATTATATCCATGACTTCTTTTGGTTTGTTTGACAAGTTGCGCAAACTATCTAGCACTAAGTCTGGGTCTCACTGTTTGACCATTGCTTTGTATGGAGGTTGGAGACATTTCACACCTTTAAGAAATGTTCTTCCAAATTCATGCGCACTGAGAGACAAACCGCCAATCAGTCCCAGTTGGTAGCCAGTTCAATGTATCTAGAACTTGTTTACCCAACTAAAGATTTTCAATTTTGTGCCTCCACGGTGGTGGGTGTAAAATACTACCATAGGAATTTCTGCCATCACTCGAATATGCGACCTCCTTAGGGGCTGCAACATGAGCCACACAGCTTTCATTTTGATATGCTGATGCTTAAGCCGCATTCTTCCACCTTTCTTACACTTTCAGATTTATCCATCCAACTCCCCAGTCTTGCTGGTGGGCATTTGTAATTACTACTTTTCTCAGGGAAATCTCCCTTGGCTTGAAGGAGAAGGAATGATGGTACAATGCCTCAAGATGCACATGCTTCTGTGCCCACTGATACAGGCTTCTGCGATATGGCTGTCAAGCCCTGAGCATTCAGCCAACACTGAAATTGTCCGAGATGTAAATGTTCCTAATTTTACACTGGTGTTGCTAATACCAACCTTCCTACCAGATGTAGAAAATCTGCATATGGGTGATGCTTGGCTGTTTGCAGTTCTGGGAGTGCTTTCATAATCAAGGCAGCTCTGTCTTTTGTTAAAAAAGGCTTACATAGTGCACTAATTAAGTTTTAGTCCTGCGAACTGCACAGTCTGTCTGGCTCTTCTTGGGGTTGATATTTACAGTAGCTGCACATCGACCCTGGTGTTGCAGGGACTATGGGAGGACATAAACATCCTGGGTGGTAGAAGGATGGTCTCTAAATTGGTATGTCACTCTGCTTACGTAGAAGTAGAGGAATTTTCTATTATTTACAGCTGTTGGAATGTGAACTGTGCATATTTCAGACCAGTGGTCACAAACCAGTGTTTGTACATCTGCTGTGCAGAGAATACATAGTGGCAGCCACTTTAAGAAGACATATAGGCCTCTCAAATCTAGAATGATTTGCATTCTACCGCTTTTCTTTGAAATAAGAACAGATCATGAAATAAAATCTGCCCAGTCACTCTGACTCTTTTACAAATCACTTTTGCCTAATTTCTAGCAGTGACTGAACTACTTCGGAGTCAACACGACCAATTGGTTTTAGTCTTGCACTTCTGTGGAATGGATCCGTGTTTGGACTCAAGCATCGATCATTCGTTCAGTGGCTCCTGGACCTCCTGCAGCAAAGACTTGCTCAAGCATCAGGGTCAGGTGGCAGAGAGTGTTTTTACCAGCCTCTGGCAATGGCATTTGAGCAAGTAAAACCTACAATTTTGGCCTTGGTCATGTCCATTATTCAACTCCATTGGGGCTTGGCAACACAAACGACTTGCCCTTTTCCCTGAAAAACAGGAGATTAAGAAATTGGAAAAGGTTGAACGTTTTAGAATTTTATGAATTTTTTAAGTATGGTATAAATTACTCTGTGCTTGCTGCAAAATGCTGCTGCATGCCAACACAAAGATAGACTGCATGTCTGCTCTTTCAATCTGTGGTACATATCAATAAATCAATACCAATTGAATTTATCATCCAGTGTGGACGTCATACTCTCCTTGGCAGTGCAGATTTCTCTCGAACGTTTTTATGTCTTTTAAAAGGACACTAGTTTAACAAGGAAACCACCCTGGTGAGCTGAAAAACAAGGAAGTAGGTACCCTGGTGTACTTAATGATGTCAACCTTGCAGAAAGAGTGGGTAGACAGAAGACACACGTACAGTACCAGTCAAAATTTTTGACACACTTATTCATTCATAATAATGAGTAAGTCTGTCCAAACTTTTGACTGGTACTGTATGCAATGACAGTTTGCACTCTTTCTTTGAAATTGTTTTTCCTTAAACGCTGTACATGTCACAAAGGCAGATCATGACCTGTTGGTGGCGTCGCTGTTACTTCTGTATATAAGGGAGATATTACTCCTGCTTAGGAAAACTCCTTTTGTCTGTGTTTCATGTACTACTGTATTCACTTGGCCTCTGCATTTAAATATGATCTCATCTCATTATCTCTAGCCGCTTTATCCTTCTACAGGGTCGCAGGCAAGCTGGAGCCTATCTCAGCTGACTACAGGCGAAAGGCGGGGTACACCCTGGACAAGTCGCCAGGTCATCACAGGGATGACACATAGACACAGACAACCATTCACACTCACATTCACACCTACGGTCGATTTAGAGTCCCCAGTTAACCCAACCTGCATGTCTTTGGACTGTGGGGGAAACCGGAGCATCCGGAGGAAACCCACGTGGACACGGGGAGAACATGCAAACTCCGCACAGAAAGGCCCTCGCCGGCCACGGGGCTCGAACCCAGGATCTTCTTGCTGTGAGGCAACAGCGCTAACCACTACACCACCGTGCCGCCGCATTTAAATATATCTTTCTCAAATAAAGCAGTCTGATGAGCTGCATTCAGTATTAGAATAGCTTGGCCATATGTTTTGAGAGCTACTCAGTCATTCATCCTGGTTTTGTCTAGCCTAATACTGTAGATTTGATGTCTGATGGAATGATCATTTAGCTCATGACATTTTCCATCCCAATTTTAATGAATGATGACTCTACAGCAATTTAGATGATGACTCTACAGCTGCTTTATATGCCACAAAGCTCTTCTTGGTCTTTTTCGAGAAAATATTAAAAAGGCACACTGTATGCATCATAGCTCTTTGTTTGTCATTACCATGAAATACAGAGTTTTCTCAGCTACTGCTTAAAACTTGTTGCTTATTGCTATTCTTGAAAGATTGCTGTTGCTTTATTCACAACTGTTTGAGGTTAAACAAATTTAAAAGAGTTGCTAATTTAAAAGACTGCATGTGATATCTTAATATGTCCTCTGTTCAATCACTAAACATTACAAAAGCAAAATTTTCCGGTTTTATCCTCAACGTTTTATACTGTTGCCTCCGGCTTGCTTATTAGAGATCTAAATCTAAAGTCTGAATTTCCGTAAAGCTGTTTTGAGTGCGAGTGTCTCTTTTTAAGGAGTGCTATACAAATTGAATGGACTTGAACTTTGTCAGCAAATCTGTGGCTGTAGCAGTTTATTAAATACAGTATAAGAAGGATCAGTATCATTTCAAGTGTAACAAAGTCAATTATTCTGTCGTTTCACTGGCATTCATCCATCATCGATACCGCTTATCTGTCAGGTGGGGCTGAAGCCAATCCCAACTGACTTCCAATACGAGACAGGGTATATCCTGGGTAGGTTGCCAGCCTATCACAGAGACAAACAATCATTCATGCTCATATTCACACCTATCGGAAATTTAGAGTAGTAGCTTGACCTAACCCGTGTGTCTTTGGACTTATGGGAAGAAACCAGAGCACCCAAAGGAAACCTACGCAGGAATGGGGAGAACATGCGAACTCCACACGCAAAGGCCTCAGTCAACCATGAGTTTCGAACCCAGGAGAGAACTTTCTTGCCTTGAGGCAACAGTGCTAATCACTGCACCACCGTGCCACCCCTATAAAATTCAAGCCATTAAAATGCATTACTACAACATTGGTGGTAGTACTTTTGAGTCTGTATTTGTGTTTTTAGGTTTTTTTTCCCCCGTTTCCTTCAGACGATCACATTGAGAATCATAAACTCCCCAGAAACCAGTTAGTAGCTTTGCTCATGTGAGCAAGCTGTCAGGTTGAATAATAAGAGTGGTGTGTGCTGGTGTATGGAGTCCCATGCTCCATCAGAATGAGTGGGCTGAGGACTATTAAACCCTCAGAGTGACAGCAATAAGAAAGAGGAATGTGACGGGCAGAAAAAAAACAACACAATCCATCCTCACCAAGCCACCAGCAATTTATCACAGAAGCCATCAGCATCAGACAAACAGAAAGCTGCTCAGGAATGATGGTGGTTGCTTTTGAAAGTCCGCCCTTTTTGTTGGCTTTAGTTTTCCTCTGTTTAGTGTGCCATTGAGAGATTTCTGCACATGTTTAGTGAAAGTTGAGGGAAATCGAAGCTTTCTGATGAGCTACAAACGGTCATGAACGCTAAGCTAGTGCCTGTATTTCGATATGATGTGTGGTAAGATTTTGGATGTTATTTTTAGGGCCCGAGCACCGTTCGGTGCGAGACCCTATTGTTTTTCAAAGGATTATTATTATTATTATTATTATTATTATTATGCCGTGTTTGGCAGTCCTCTCAATTACTGCCGGCACCCGGCGATTTTGCCGCCTACAAACGCTCCATTGCCGGCTACTCACAGTGGTTTTTCAAATTCATAAGTTTTTACTTCATAATTTATACTTCATAAAAATAAAATTTTGCATTCAGGATCACTCAGAATTCACCATTTAACATCTACATTTTCAAAATTTTCCGGGGGAGGACCCCCGGACCCCCCTCTTTTTTCATACATCACGGCAGCGGCTAACGCAGCCTCCGCTCAGCTTACGCTTAACATGGATCCCAGACGTCCGCTATTTAGCAGAATTCCACTATTTTTCTAGCCAAAGTGTTGTTTTTTTAAAATCTCTTGTATATCCATTAAAAATATGTTTAAGTAAAATGACCAGCAGAACACGTTCTGATTTGGTTTGCTTGTTTAGCGATGTTTTCGTCGGCTTCGTTTGTTCTTGTTGACATTCGGGAACACTCGGAAGTTAAATTGATGTACGCGATAGAACGAGAAAACAATATGGCTGCGCCCATTTGCTAGAAAACGGGTTTTAACTCCGTTCGTTCTTTTGTTTCTAATGCGTTGAACTTAATTCAATATGTTGTGGAAAGCGTAGTTGCGCTTAGCCAGAGAGGAAGTTGAATCCAAGAAGAGATAATGAATGTGGTGAATACAGAACTTGAAACAAAAGCTCATGCGAACAGAGTAGCCAAGAAACTATCCAAAAGAGCACTGCAAGAACATCAGAAAAAGCAGAAGCAAAGATCCAAGAATAAGACAATACTGTGATGTCTTTATTGTGTTTTGGGGTGAATGTGACTGAAAAAAAAAATGGTACAAACGTTCACATTTTGTTAACCATTGCTTTGGGAAATTTGATTGAATAAATGACATTTTTTGTAAGGCAACCTCGTTTTTTCCATACTCTTACCAGTCTTAACAGCTTGTAAAAACAATGTTATTTACTGCTTTATATAAAGAAATACAATTAATATTATGCAGAATTTAGTTCAGCCTTTTGGTCCGGCCCTCCACAAAATTTTCTGTTTCTCATGTGGCCCCATGGAAAAAATAATTGCCCACCCCGTCCTAGACGGTTCATGAGATTCATGTGAAATTTGTTATACGTGATGCCAAGATGTCGCTGATATTAAATTGCGAAGGGATTTTTGATATCTTGTAATATGTTGAAATGGCCTTGTGATTTTAATATCTTGCCACATAAACAGGAAATGTGTCAGAAAGCCACAGTGCATTGACTGTATGATCGGACACTTCTTACTTCAATAGATATTATGATTATTATGATAACCTGACGCCCAATGGGCCTGCCTGTTATAGCGCCACCACCTGGCCAAGCAGGAAATGTGCCAGAAATTGGCAATGCCTTAACTGATTGATCTAACACTTTACAAAATATTTTGTATTATGATTGTGATGATATTCGCATGTGTAATTCAGATGCCTAGCACAGCGCCACCATCTGGCCAAGCAGGAAATGGGGAAAAATGTTCAATTCATTGATGGATTGATCTGAAACTTTACAAAATATTGGATATCATAAGTCTGATGATATAACATATACAATTCTGTGCACACTCATACACACACAGTCATATGCATATTTATGCATACACACATACACTCTCACAAGTATGCACTCATGCACACGCAACATGTGTGCCAACATGTGTGCAACATCTGTTTACATGATGTATGATGTCTGAACTGTGTGAATGAGGCAACTGGAACTGTGTAGGTATGTGTGAGTGTGTGGTCTGTGTGTTTTGGGCTTAGGCCACTGTTTTTTGCTTTTTACCCTATTATTTTACCCTATTTATTGACTCTTTGCACTGACTGGATAGCACTTTCAATTTCGTTGTACTTGTGGCAATGACAATAAAGACATATTCATATTCAACATCTATGAGCACACTCTCTCTTTCTCACACACACACGCACGCACACACACACACACACGCTCTCTCTCTCTCTGCCCCCCTCTGACAAACAGACACACACACACACAATAATAGTGGAGCTCCAGCGGAGCACCATACCTAAGAAAAAAAAGGTAAACCCATCAAGTCGATTTTTTATGGTTTGTCCGTGTACGTGTACCACCAGTCATACACACCGCCTAGTGGTCAGTGTTAGTAATTACCAGTCATACACACCGCCTAGTTGCCAGTGCTAGTAATTACCAGTCATACACACCGCCTAGTGGCCAGTGTTAGTAATTACAGTCATACACACCGCCTAGTGGCCAGTGTTAGTAATTACCAGTCATACACACCGCCTAGTGGCCAGTGTTAGTAATTACAGTCATACACACCGCCTAGTGGCCAGTGTTAGTAATTAGTCATACACACCGCCTAGTGACCAGTGTTAGTAATTACAGTCATACACACCGCCTATTGGCCAGTGTTAGTAATTACCAGTCATACACACCGCCTAGTGGCCAGTGTTAGTAATTACCAGTCATACACACCGCCTAGTGGCCAGTGTTAGTAATTACCAGTCATACACACCGCCTATTGGCCAGTGTTAGTAATTACCAGTCATACACACCGCCTAGTGGCCAGTGTTAGTAATTACCAGTCATACACACCGCCTAGTGGCCAGTGTTAGTAATTACCAGTCATACACACCGCCTAGTGGCCAGTGTTAGTAATTACCAGTCATACACACCGCCTAGTGGCCAGTGTTAGTAATTACCAGTCATACACACCGCCTAGTGGCCAGTGTTAGTAATTACAGTCATACACACCGCCTAGTGGCCAGTGTTAGTAATTACAGTCATACACACCGCCTAGTGGCCAGTGTTAGTAATTACCAGTCATACACACCGCCTAGTGGCCAGTGTTAGTAATTACCAGTCATACACACCGCGTAGTGGTCAGTGTTAGTAATTACCAGTCATACACACCGCCTAGTGGCCAGTGTTAGTAATTACAGTCATACACACCGCCTACTGGCCAGTGTTAGTAATTACCAGTCATACACACCGCCTAGTGGCCAGTGTTAGTAATTACCAGTCATACACACCGCCTAGTGGCCAGTGTCAGTAATTGCCAGTCATACACACCGCCTAGTGGCCAGTGTCAGTAATTACCAGTCATACACACCGCCTGGTGGTCAGTGTCAGTAATTGCCAGTCATACACACCGCCTAGTGGCCAGTGTCAGTAATTACCAGTCATACACACCGCCTAGTGGCCAGTGTTAGTAATTACCAGTCATACACACCGCCTAGTGGCCAGTGTTAGTAATTACCAGTCATACACACCGCCTAGTGGCCAGTGTTAGTAATTACCAGTCATACACACCGCCTAGTGGCCAGTGTCAGTAATTACCAGTCATACACACCGCCTAGTGGCCAGTGTCAGTAATTACCAGTCATACACACCGCCTAGTGGCCAGTGTTAGTAATTACCAGTCATATACACCGCCTAGTGGTGTGTATAAAAACACTAGGACATAAGAAAATTCTACAACCCAGAAACCGATGGGAGCTCCGCTTTTAGGCAGTGCCTAAATCTATATATTAGTGACCTGCCATCATTGTGCATTTTGTTGCAGACATATGAAAACTCTGTATGTACACACACACACACACACACACTGCAGACACAGGAAAGCTAAGATGACTTAAGATTACAGCGTGAGATAGAGATAAGGAGGAGACATATGTATAGTTTTGTATATATATAAATGTACATTTTCACACCACAGAAACACACACACACTTAGTCTTTGTTTGACTATCTCTTATCCGTCAAGCAGTCATGCACATCACCTTTGCAACATGCATGTCACCTTTGAACATTTGATGGATATATGACATGTGACTGTTTTGTTGGGTGGCAGGATGTCCTAGGTTGCGGAACCACACGTGCGAGGGCCCATCAAGGCCGCTAGCGGCTTTAATATCTACTTGTGTTTTGAGCACACATTTGAAACAGACCTGTTTTTCTCTAACAAAGCATGGGCCTTGGCTTGTAGTGTGCTCTCTCTCTCTCTCTCTCTCTCTCTCTCTCTCATTTTCTGAGTCAAGTGGTGTTTTTTTTGTTTTGTTTTTTGTCTTGAATTATTCATATTCAGTCTGAGTGAAGACACTATTTATGAACTGTTTCATAAAATTAAGCTTCTAACTAGATCTAAAACCCTAACATAAATATTTTTGTGGATTTTATTTCTGTTACGTTTTTATTCGTACCAAAGTACTGATGGTACTATTTTACAATGTTGTGATTGATGTTTTGATTTAGAGACTGTAAAACCTTCAGCAGTAGCAATTTTTTTGTAATATTAATATACATGAGCTATAGTAGATGAGCAGGTTATAAAGACATTGCAAAAGAAAAACAAATTTGCTACATACCGTACAGTGGTACTTGAAATACCCAGCCAATGGGGTTGCACAAGCCAGTGCATACTTGGCGCCGGTCCCAAGCCTGGATAGACTGGGGAGGGTTCCATCAAGAAGGGCATCCGGTGTAATATGAATATCAAAAATGCGGAACAGATCTGCTGTAGCGACCTCTAACAGGAGCAGCCAGAAGATGATGACAACATACAGTGGTGCTTGAAAGTTTGTGAAGCCTTTAGAATTGTCTATGTTCCTGCATAAATATGACCTAAAACATCAGATTTTCACACAAGTCCTAAAAGTAGATAAAGAGAACCAAATCCATCCATTCTGGCATATCACTACAGTGACGTGGCTGCTCTGACGGCTTCAGCCATCAAAGTCTCCAGGGAACGTTACAGTAGTGGTTTCCCATTGCCTTCTTCTGGATTATTATAGAGGTTTTTTCCTCTCAACAGTTCACACCTATGGACAATTTAGAGCCACCAATTAGCCTAACCTGCATGTCTTTGGGGGGAAACTGGAGCACCCAGAGGAAACCCACACAGAGACAGGGAGAACATGCAAACTCCACACAGAAAGGCCCCCGTCGACCACTGGGCTTAAACCCAGAACCTTCTGGCTGTGAGGGGACAGTGCTAACCACTACACCACCGTGCTGCCAATTAAACAAATAAGACAAAAATATTATACTTGGTCATTTATATATTGAGAAAAAAGATCCAATATTACATATCAGTGAGTGGCAAAATTATGTGCAAATCGAGGATTAGCATTTCATTTGAATTAAATTAATTTCAAGTGAAATTAGAGTCAAGTGTTTTCAGTCAAGGAGTTGACAATCAAGTGTGAGTGGGCGCCCTGTTTAATTTAAAGAACATGGATCTATCAACATCTGATCTTCACAACACATATTTGAGGACGTGTATCTTGGCACAAACAAAGGAGATTTCTGAGGACCTCAGTAGAAAAGTTATTGATGCTCATCATGCTGGATAAGGGTACAGAACCATCTCTAAGGACTCCATCAGTCCACAGACATATGGAGGAAATGCAGGGTTACCCTCCCCAGGAGTGGACGACTAGCAAAGACCACTCTAAGAGAAAGGTGTCTAATTCTGCAAGGTCACAAAGGAACCCAGAGTAACTTCTATGCAATTAAAGTCCTCCCTCACATTGGCTAATGTTCATGAGAACACTGAACAACAATGGTGTGCATGGCAGGGTTGCAAGGAGAAAGCTACTGTTCTCCAAAAGAACTTTGCTGCCTGACTACAGTTTGCTAAAGATCATGTGAACAATCCAGAAGGCTATTGGAAATATCTTAGGAAAGGATGAGACCAAAATAGAACTTTTTGGTTTCAATGAGAAGCGTTAGGTTTGGAGAAAGGAAAACACTGCATTCTAGCATAAGAACCTTATTCCATCTGTGAAACATGGAGGTGGTAGTGTCATAGTTTGGGCCTGTTTTGCTGCATCTGGGCCAGGACGGCTTGCCATCATTGATGGAACAATGAATTCTGAATTATTCCAGAGAATTCTAGAGGAAAATGTCAGGACATCTGTCTGTGAACTGAATATCAAGAGAAAGTGGATCATGAAGCAAGACATTGAGCACACAAGCCGTTCTACCAAAGTACGATTAAAGAAGAATAAAATTAATGTTTTGGAATGACCAAGTCAAAGTCTTGACCTTAATCCATTAGAAATGTTGGGCAGACAGTTCTTGTGAGGAAAACCACCAACATCCCTGAGTTGTGCAGAGGAATGGGCTAAAATTCCTCCAAGCCAATGTGAAACACTGATCAATAGTTGTAGAAAATGTTGCATTAGTTAATTTTATTGCTGCAAAAGGGGTCACACCAAATACTGAAAGCAAAGGTTAGCCTAATTTTGCCACTCATAGACATATAATATTGGATCATTTTCCTTAATAAATAAATGACCAAGTAAAATATTTTGCCTCATTTGTTTAATTGGGTTCTCTTTATCTTCTTTCGGGACTTGCTTGAAAATCTGATAATGTTTTAGGTCATATTTATGCAGAAATATAGAAAATTCTAAAGGGTTCACAAACTTTCAAGCACCACAGGTTGTATAGGGCAGTATTGTGGTACTGCACATACAGTAAGGTTGCCAGTCCTGGGTTTGATCCCGAGTTCAGAGTCCTGTCTGTAGGGAGCTTCAAGTTCTCCCTGAGTTTCACTTTTGGATCTGCTGTGACCCTGATCAGGATAAGACAGTTACTGAAAGTGAATGAATGAACTGTGTGTGTGTGTGTGTGTGTGTGTGTGTGTGTGTGTGTGTGTGAGAGAGAGAGATAAAATCTCCACTTAAATCTTTGTCTACCTTTCAATTGTGGTGTGAGGAGATGGGTCTGTCTCAGAAACTGGGTACTATGGGGGAACCCCACTAAATATACTCAGTCAATAAACTATACAGTTTTGAATGGTGATTTTGGTTTTAATTTGAAATAAAATGATGAAAGAAATAATACAGATAAAACTAAATCTTTGATGTGAATACTCTATTCAGAATTTGGCAAAAATTCTGCAAATTTGTGGAACAATGGTGGCTTGATCTGGGACATGATAAATGGTTGACTACATCGCATTCCCTTAAAAAGGTTGTAGTCCACTGAAAAGTCTATAGTTATCACTAATTGTATTTTAAGCTGTAACTTTATACACCTAAGGATTGGTGCGCTCACAGAATAATCATAACCGTAATAAAACATCATGCAAAATGTTTGATCACCGTCGTAACTCCATTTTCCGCAGACCCAAAACCAATACGATCGTGTGTTTTGATCTAAACGGAAAGCCTCAGGGTCAAGGTCACTACCTCACCAAAAGTAGGAACTTAAAATCACTACGGCATATAAACATTTACTTATAAATCTGGATTTTGTTTTTTAAAACGAGCGCTGAAAGTTAGGTATAGAATATGTTTCTTACAGAATATGTTACGATGGTAGCTGGTCTTGTATGAATTTCTGAGCTATAAAATGCGTTATGGTCTATTTTTTACCGTAGCGTGTTATTTGTGTGCGGGGAAGGACACACATTAATAATTTGCATGTGTAGAATGGAATTTTCCACTCCAACAGTTAGAAGTTGATCGCGCTTCCATTTGCGGTCTTTCTGTTACGCGGGTGATCTGTTTGGACGTTATCACTGAAAAGATGAGTTTTGACAGTTTTATTTTGTTTTAGTCTTGCAGTATGAGGCAATAGAATGTTTCTTTTTCATCTTACTTTCATATTTCGTAGTGTTTGCGTATTTTTGGCCAATATTTTGCAACCATGGTCAATTTAGATCGAACTTTTGATAGAATCTACGGCCAGTCATTTTGCCCCGCTCTGTCCGGTGCAGTAGTGATGTCCCGTTGCTCGCGTGCCGCAGCAGAGACCCGCGCAGCCTTCAGCCGGTACAGTCGCTGTTCTTTTACCACCGCCGTTATTCTCATCTTTCCAGTGTGTTCTTGAGTTTTCCATTGTGTCCTATTTCACCATATCAAATACCCAAAATGTATCACATTATTCATATTTAAGTGAATAATCAATTCAGTCATCATAACCTGGCATTTTTAACCCAAGCAATCAAAAAGAGGAAATTTATTCAATATTTTCACTCATCTGTGAAGGAGGGGCTTTAATTCTTCATGATGTAGTTATTTTATATGGAAATCAATTTTACAAAAGCATTTAAATTGTAATCAAAAAATTTTCCACAGTGGAGGCCAGATAAAGCAAGATACTCTCTTTATTCTTATTAAACATGGCAAGAGAAACATTGAGTGTTAGGTAAATGCAAAAAAAAATAGTAAAATTAGAAAATTAATTTTTTGACCATAATGTCCCAAATGAGAGACCAGTTTCTGAGATGGACCCATTATATATATATATATATATATATATATATATATATATATATATATATATATATATATATATAGGCTTAATTATCAGTAGTAAGGTTAAATTGTCATTTCTCAGCAGGTGTGGACACCACCAAGGACCCGTGTCAGAAGGTGAAATGCAGCTGGCACAAAGTGTGTGTGTCCCAGGACTACCAGAGACCCATGTGCATCAACCGCAAGAAACTGGAGCACAGGCAAGTCACATGACACATGCATGCTGACTAACTGAAAAGACGACAAAAAAAAAAGCAATCCTGAAAGAAAATTGTATCAATGGGTTGATGTCAATTCATGCAATATGTGTGTAAGGTATAAATAACTTAAAAATCGAACTTTGTTCGCTGTGTGTCCATTTGTCTGTCAATCTCTGACTATCTGTAACGGCCTTAGTAACTGTTACATTTTCTGTTTTTATCAGAAGGTTCAAATTTAATACAAAATATTTAGTTCAGCTTAAAGCTATAGTTTATTTAAATTGTAAAATTTTATTTGACAGACATCCAATTAGGATTGTCTCTTACATAGAATATTATATATTATTCTATCCACATTCATTGGATATGAGCAATCGTGCGCTCTGATTGGCTACTTGACTACTAGGCTATCAGCTCATATACTGTGAGTGGAGAAAAACAAAATGGCAGAGTGTGTTGCTGAACTAATCAAGGACGAAATAAAAATTCTACTTGAAAACAACCCCCCCCCCCCCCCAATAAATAAATAAATAAATAAATAAATACAAAATAAAGCAACAAAATATGGAGTAAAAGTATTTGATGGTAAGAACATTAACTTTTTTTCCCAAGAATTATGATAGCATTTTTCACAAATTGCTACTGTCATTTTGCCATTTTTTTCACGTTCTAAGCGGAAATTATTTTGTCGGATGTTTGGTATAAAGTTTTTATTTATCAAATTTTTAAAAAATAAAAATGCTGTTTCTCAAAATCCAGTGAATGTGGATAGAATAAAACAGTTCTTCCACTCAGTCTTGTCGTACATGGCTTATCGCTGACTCAGCGCTACATGCTTTGTCGACTATCAGCTCATGTATGACTCGATTTCATGGAATAACTGATAACTATTATACTAGCAATAGTTTGTAACATTTGAAACTGTTACTCTGCTTACTACAGGCTGTCAGTCAGTCTGGCTTCTTCAGTAATTATTTATGTTAGCGGATCAAAAATGAATAAAATATATGGCCATATTTTGTTATTAATGTCAGTAACTTGATGTTCATTTCTTCTTTACAGAACACTTGTATAAAACCAATAGCACACTTACAGTCGTGATAATGTACTGAATATCAGCACAGCTGTGATTACCGACAGCAGCTGTGCCTAAGGCCAAATTACAGCCGTGCTGATATTCAGCTTAACAGCACTCTTGCTCATGTAATATTACTTTCATATAATATTATTGGATAATGTAGATAAACCTTATGAATAGCCATTTATCAATATTTGACATAAGTAAATTACATTTCTGTGTGCCTTTTAAACATTAAAAAGTTGCAAACAGAAGACATGGCATAAATGGTAACAGCTATTTTTGAAATACACAAAGAGGTTACTGAAAATAAATATCATTTTCAGGTAGTTTTTGGGCACAATAGTCTAAATTGTCCATCCATCATCTATGCCGCCTGTCCTGTTGAGGATCGCAGGTGAGCTGGAGCCAGTCCCAGTTGACTTTGGGGAGGAGACAGGGTACACCCTGTATAGATCGCCAATCTGTTGTGGAGCAACACAGCGAAACAAACAGCCATTCACATTTGCGGGCAATTTAGAGTAGCCAGTTGAGTTAATCAGCATGTCTTTGGACTGTGGGAGGAAACTCGCACAGGCATGAGGAGAACATACAAACTCCACACAGAAAGGCCCTTGTCGACCAGCAGGTTTGCACCCTGAACCTGCTTTCTGTGAGGCGATAGTGCTAAATGCACCACCATGCCATAATTTAGGTTTAGTAAGAAATACCATTAACTATTACAACAAAACTACTACAACTATCACAAAACCTCTGACGGAAATTTATACTTGAACTATAATGATTCAGAGATGTGATGGTTTGCATTTATATGGAAGCATATACGATTCAGGAATCAGCTCATCATCATAATCACAAATAATAGCAATAAGCTTTTATTTATTTATGCGAACCTTTGCTTTCAGTATCTGGTGTGACCCCCTTGTGCAGCAATAACTGCAAATAAACGTTTCCGGTAACTGTTGATCAGTCCTGCACACCGGCTTGGAGGAATTTTAGCCCATTCCTCCATACAGAACAGCTCCAACTCTGGGATGTTGGTGGGTTTCCTCACATGAACTGCTCGCTTCAGGTCCTTCCACAACATTTCAATTGGATTAAGGTCAGGACTTTGACTTGGCCATTCCAAAACATTCACTTTATTCTTCTTTAACCATTCTTTGGTAGAACGACTTGTGTGCTTAGGGTCGTCGTCTTGTTGCATGACCCACCTTCTCTTGAGATTCAGTTCATGGACAGATGTCCTGACATTTCCCTTTAGAATTCGCTGGTATAATTCAGAATTCATTGTTCCATCAATGATAGCAAGCCGTCCTGGCCCAGATGCAGCAAAACAGGCCCAAACCATGATACTACCACCACCATGTTTCACAGATGGGATAAGGTTCTTATGCTGGAATGCAGTGTTTTCCTTTCTCCAAACATAACGCTTCTCATTTAAACCAAAAAGTTCTATTTTGGTCTCATCCGTCCACAAAACATTTTTCCAATAGCCTTCTGGCTTGTCCACGTGATCTTAGGCAAACTGCAGACGAGCAGTAATGTTCTTTTTGGAGAGCAGTGGCTTTCTCCTTGCAACCCTGCCATGCACACCATTGTTGTTCAGTGTTCTCTTGATGGTGGACTCATGAACATTAACATTAGCCAATGTAAGAGAGGCCTTCAGTTGCTTAGAAGTTACCCTGGGGTCCTTTGTGACCTCGCTGACTATTACACTCCTTACTCTTGGAGTGATCTTTGTTGGTCGACCACTCCTGGGGAGGGTAACAATGGTCTTGAATTTCCTCCATTTGTACACAATCTGTCTGACTGTGGATTGGTGGAGTCCAAACTTTTTAGAGATGGTTTTGTAACCTTTTCCAGCCTGATGAGCATCAACAACGCTTTTTCTGAGGTCCTCAGGAATCTCCTTTGTTCGTGCCATGATACACTTCCACAAACGTGCTGTGAAGATCAGACTTTGATAGATCCCTGTTCTTTAAATAAAACAGGGTGCCCACTCACACCTGATTGTCATCCCATTGATTGAAAACACCTGACTCGAATTTCACCTTCAAACTAACTGCTAATCCTAGAGGTTCGCATACTTTTGCCACTCACAGATATGTAATATTGGATCATTTTCCTCAATAAATAAATGACCAAGTATAATATTTTTGTCTCATTTGTTTAACTGGGTTCTCTTTATCTACTTTTAGGACTTGTGTGAAAATCTGATGATGTTTTAGGTCATATTTATGCAGAAATATAGAAAATTATAAAGGGTTCACAAACTTTCAAGCACCACTGTAATTGCTATGGTAATTAATTAGTCTTGCCAGTTGCTTGTTATCCATGATTAATTTGTCTGTTTAAAGCCTCTATGCTTCTCCCATGGATTTATATTGTTGTGCAAAGCTGTTTTGTCCAACATCTGTTACTTTATCTGTTTTTTTCTTCTTCTAGGTTTTAGTCTTGTCCTTATTCTGAGTTATTTGTGTTTAGTTTACTCCGGTTTTAAAACTTTCTCGTCTGTATGAGTGTCTGGGATTTTGATTATGGATTTCCCTTCATTGGGCCTCATTTATCAAGCTGGATATGCATTCATAAATCATTTATTTACACAATAAATGTGCTATTCATGAAAATGGTTAATTCTGAAAATTATTCATCCTGGGAGAGCACTGGTGTTTGTTTATTAGAAGACTCACTAATATGAACCTTACATTGTTAGGCTTCAAATGGTATAATTGGCATACAGATAATGTCGAGTTTTTGTTTAATAACAGGAAAGAAAACAATCCAAAAAAATCCATAAATTAAGACAAATAAGTTTAGCCATTCACTTAATGAGAAACTTAATGGTACTCTATAAAAGGAGGAAGAGTTAGTGGTATGTGGTAGCTGACACTGCAATGGCTGAGCTGCAATATTGAAAGATTTAGTACGCACTGTGCTTAGGAAGAGCGCTTTCAGCATTTAGGTGTTGTTTTGTCATTTTCAGCTTTCTTAACTTTGACTTTTATGGAGTTTTGAGAGTTTCACTAAATGCAAATGTTCTGTGAACGCACTTGATACTTTACGGATGATTTTCAACATGCGCATGTGAGTACAAAAAAAAAAAAGCATCATTAGCAAAACGTTTGTAAATCAGTTGGGAATTTTTAGTTCTGTTTTGACCTAAAGAAACATGTACACAATACATGACTGCCCAGACCTCATGTATCATTCTTGATGGTTATATTTTGGCCTAATATTTTTTCACCTCTAACTACATGTAACAGTAAAGTCATTTCTATCTGTCATATCATCCCATCGTATTCCCTCATGTATTGCGTACACAGCACAACATACGTAAAGTAGTGAAAGTGAAATACACATGCAATGTTTCAGACATCCATCCATTATCTCTAGCCGCTTTATCCTGTTCTACAGGGTCGCAGGCAAGCTGGAGCCTATCCCAACTGACTATGGGCGAAAGGCGGGGTACACCCTGGACAAGTCGCCAGGTCATCACAGGGCTGACACATAGACACAGACAACCATTCACACCTACGGTCAATTTAGAGCCACCAGTTAGCCTAACCTGCATGTCTTTGGGGGAAACCAACACAGACACGGGGAAAACATGCAAACTCCACACAAAAAGGCCCTCGCCAGCTGCTGGGCTCGAACCCAGGACCTTCTTGCTGTGAGGCGACAGTGCTAACCACTACACCACCATGCTGCCTGTTTCAAACGTTCAACACAAAACTAAAAATGAATACACAGGACCGTGTATTAATACAACATGCTGAACACAGTTGCACCTAAAGGCAGCAGGATGAATCAGCTTGCATAATTAATACACCATAACTAATGGACACTCAAGCTGGTGGACAAAAAAAAAAGCTGGAGACCTGGGTGGTATGTGATTTTGACATTTCCACTGAAGCAGTCATACAATGGTTCAATGGTTTATAAATATAGATGTTGTATTACATTTTCTTATGAACATTTTAGGCATGGATCATCAAACACAAAATAATAGTTTTGAATGTCTGAGTTTTTTTTTTAATTATTATAGCGTATTATTGTATGTAGGTTTTCTTTTTGTGAATGGTGAATACATGTGAGGTGACGACTGTGCACTTATGGTTTGTTTGCTACATTTAAATAGAGTACAGGAGAACGTCTTTCGAAAGCTGCATTGGAATTGCTGAAACTAATGGTCTGAAACATCATCGCCTGTAGAGTTATATCTGTAGCAAAGGATGTTTAAACACCCCTCCAAAAAAAAAAAATGTATGGGTTTGAATGGAGAATGTGAGTGAGAGAGTGCTCGGATCGTTCTCTCAGCACCATTAGCTGTTGATGGAGTCTGAAACAGTCGGATCACATCATGGGTCATTTTTGTAACTATAAGCTGTTGAACAAGGAATTAAATGTTATCACTTGCCTTTAGTACATTTCCTTATGGCTATCGGTGCCAACAGGTTAATGGTCCAGCAAGTACAATTGATGTAGCTCTTCTGGACATGACAATACCACGAACGTTTTTACGCTGAATAAAAAAAAATTATTGTAATCATCCACTGGGCTGACATTCAAATCAGCATTAATGTACAGGACGTTCCACTGATCTTCTATTCTGGTGAATTGTAGGATCGGCCAGCCTGACCTGAAACCTCATGTAAACAGCTGTAAACCGTGTCCCCTGTCAGCTTCAAACCCTGTGTGTGGATCTGATGGACATAACTATGCTTCACAGGTACACATGTGCAAATGCACACTCTAAACTCACAGATACACACATAAAATGGTACATTAGTACTGCTGATTTTCCCAACCAGCTCAACCAGGAGCCAGTTCAAATATTTATACGGGTGACTAGAGTTAAGAGCATGAGAGAAGAGTGAGCCAGGGGGGACTGAGAGAGAAAAGAGAGAGCGGAATCGGAAGGAGAGAGGACGAGAAGGTGGGAGGGATGACACTTGCATTTTGCTTTAGCACTCTTGTGCCCAAGGTCAAAATTAAAAACAATACATAAATCAATAAATCCAGCAGCAGGCGAGTGATCCGCTACTCAAATCATCGAGGGCCATTAATCAAACTGCTGCATTCAGCTACAGCAGCACACTCACACACTCACACTTAACAGCAGGCACATTCCAACACACACACACACAATGGAGACTCTTGGTCTTAAGGGAAAGAACTCCATTCTCCACATGCATCATAAAATGTCTATGGGTCCGTCTCAGAAACTGGTTTCTCATTTGGGATATTATGGTCAAAAAATAAATTTTCTAATTTTACTATTTTTTTTTTGCATTTACCTAACACTCAATGTTTCTCTTGCCATGTTTAATAAGAATAAAGATAGCATCTTGCTTTTTCTGGCCTCCACTGTAGAAAATTTTTTGATTACAATTTAAATGCTTTTGTAAAATTGATTTCCATATAAAATAACTACATCATGAAGAATTAAAGCCCCTCCTTCACAGATGAGTGAAAATATTGAATAAATTTCCTCTTTTTGATTGCTTGGGTTAAAAATGCCAAGTTATGATGACTGAATTGATTATTCACTTAAATATGAATAATATGATACATTTTGGGTATTTGATATGGCGAAATAGGACACAATGGAAAACTCAAGAACACACTGGAAAGGTGAGAATAACGGCGGTGGTAAAAGAACAGCGACTGTACCGGCTGAAGGCTGCGCGGGTCTCTGCTGCGGCACGCGAGCAATGGGACATCACTACCGGACGGAGTGCGAGGCGGGGGCGGGGCAAAATGACTGGCCGTAGATTCTATCAAAAGTTCGATCTAAATTGACCATGGTTTAAAAATATTGGCCAAAAATACGCAAACACTACGAAATATGAAAGTAAGATGAAAAAGAAACATTCTATTGCCTCATACTGCAAGACTAAAACAAAATAAAACTGTCAAAACTCACCTTTTCAGTGATAACGTCCGAACAGATCACCCGCGTAACAGAAAGCCCGCAAATGGAAGCACGATCAACTTCTAACTGTTGGAGTGGAAAATTCCATTCTACACATGCAAATTGTGAATGTGTGTCCTTCCCCGCACACAAATAACACGCTACGGTAAAAAATAGACCACAATGCATTTTATAGCTCAAATTCATACAAGACCAGCTACCATCGTACAACCCCAATTCCAAAAAAGTTGGGACAAAGTACAAATTGTAAATAAAAACGGAATGCAATGATGTGGAAGTTTCAAAATTCCATATTTTATTCAGAATAGAGCATAGATGACATGTCAAATGTTTAAACTGAGAAAATGTATCATTTAAAGAGAAAAATTAGGTGATTTTAAATTTCATGACAACAACACATCTCAAAAAAGTTGGGACAAGGCCATGTTTACCACTGTGAGACATCCCCTTTTCTCTTTACAACAGTAAACGTCTGGGGACTGAGGAGACAAGTTGCTCAAATTTAGGGATAGGAATGTTAACCCATTCTTGTCTAATGTAGGATTCTAGTTGCTCAACTGTCTTAGGTCTTTTTTGTCGTATCTTCCATTTTATGATGCGCCAAATGTTTTCTATGGGTGAAAGATCTGGACTGCAGGCTGGCCAGTTCAGTACCCGGACCCTTCTTCTATGCAGCTATGATGCTGTAATTGATGCAGTATGTGGTTTGGCATTGTCATGTTGGAAAATGCAAGGTCTTCCCTGAAAAAGACGTCGTCTGGATGGGAGCATATGTTGCTCTAGAACCTGGATATACCTTTCAGCATTGATGGTGTCTTTCCAGATGTGTAAGCTGCCCATGCCACACGCACTAATGCAACCCCATATCATCAGAGATGCAGGCTTCTGAACTGAGCGCTGATAACAACTTGGGTCGTCCTTCTCCTCTTTAGTCCGAATGACACGGCGTCCCTGATTTCCATAAAGAACTTCACATTTTGATTCGTCTGACCACAGAACAGTTTTCCACTTTGCCACAGTCCATTTTAAATGAGCCTTGGCCCAGAGAAGACGTCTGCGCTTCTGGGTCATGTTTAGATACGGCTTCTTCTTTGAACTGTAGAGTTTTAGCTGGCAACGGTGGATGGCACGGTGAATTGTGTTCACAGATAATGTTCTCTGGAAATATTCCTGAGCCCATTTTGTGATTTCCAATACAGAAGCATGCCTGTATGTGATGCAGTGCCATCTAAGAGCCCGAAGATCACAGGCACCCAGTATGGTTTTCCGGCCTTGACCCTTACGCACAGAGATTCTTCCAGATTCTCTGAATCTTTTGATGATATTATGCACTGTAGATGATGATATGTTCAAACTCTTTGCAATTTTACACTGTCAAACTCCTTTCTGATATTGCTCCACTATTTGTCGGCGCAGAATTAGGGGGATTGGTGATCCTCTTCCCATCTTTACTTCTGAGAGCCGCTGCCACTCCAAGATGCTCTTTTTATACCCAGTCATGTTAATGACCTATTGCCAATTGACCTAATGAGTTGCAATTTGGTCCTCCAGCTGTTCCTTTTTTGTACCTTTAACTTTTCCAGCCTCTTATTGCCCCTGTCCCAACTTTTTTGAGATGTGTTGCTGTCATGAAATTTCAAATGAGCCAATATTTGGCATGAAATTTCAAAATGTCTCACTTTCGACATTTGATATGTTGTCTGTGTTCTATTGTGAATACAATATCAGTTTTTGAGATTTGTAAATTATTGCATTCTGTTTTTATTTACAATTTGTACTTTGTCCCAACTTTTTTGGAATCGGGGTTGTAACATATTCTGTAAGAAACATATTCTATACCTAACTTTCAGCTTTCGTTTTAAAAAACAAAATTGCAGATTTATAACTAAATGTTTATATGGCGTAGTGATTTTACGTTCCTACTTTTGGTGAGGTAGTGACCTTGACCCTGAGGCTTTCCGTTTAGATCAAAAACACACGATCGTATTGGTTTTGGGTCTGCGGAAAATGGAGTTACAACGGTGATCAAATATTTTGCATGATGTTTTATTACGGTTATGATTATTCTGTGAGCGCACCAATCCTTACGTGTATAAAGTTACAACTTAAAATACAATTAGTGATAACTGTAGACTTTTCAGTGGACTACAACCTTTTTAAGGGAATGCGATGTAGTCAACCATTAATTATGACCCAGATCAAGCCGCCATTTTTCCACAAATTTGCAGAATTTTTGCCAAATTCTGAATAGAGTATTCGCATCAAAGATTTAGTTTTATCTGTATTATTTCTTTCATCATTTTATTTCAAATTAAAACCAACATCACCGTTCAAAACCGTATAATTTATTGACTGTGAGTATATTTAGTGGGGTTCCCCCACAGTACCCAGTTTCTGAGACAGACCCATATACGAACATCATTTAATGTTAATGATATGTGTTGTGCACTATACAAAGATGTTATATATATTTTAGGAATTAATGTATGCTTATATTTGTATACTTAATGTATACTTTGTATAATTAACGTATATCTATACATAATATATTCATAATTATAAATTGATGATATATTAGCAATGAAGTACAAGAAAGCATCGTTTTATTTCAATATCTCTCTCTCTCTCTCTCTCTCTCTCTCTCTCTCAGTGTAAGCTGGAGCAGCAGGCATGTTTGAGTGGTAAAACGCTAGCTGTTAAGTGTGCAGGACCCTGTCCATGTGTTAATGAGCCTGTTCAAAAACTTGAGACAGAAACACCTTCTGTTTCCAAACCAGGTGAACACACACACAGACTAATGTAAGGTTGTATACATTATTGCTGTTGTTGAGTTATTGTAAGTGTGTAAAAGCAAATGGGCAACATTTAAAATGTATCGTTTATATTTTCGGAACATGTTTCGTATTGCATACAAGTAAGATCCATCTGTCACTGTTAGTGTTCTTTATTATATGATGATTTATATCCTATAACCTCTTTTATTGTGCTGTTTTTATAGTGTCTTTTTGTGAGACAGATCAGTTTAAAATTCAGAGATCCTGTATGTCACATGCCGAGAGACTTTTTAAATAAATAAATAAATAAATAAATAAATATATTATCATCTTGAGCCAAAGTCCCGCAAGGTGATGGTACGTGTGGAAAATGTTGTCAAATGGCTTTATGTGAAGGTATAGTGACGGAACATACACACACACACTACAAGTTTCTTCAGAAGCACAGAAACACAGTATGTTGTTCGTTGGTGTTAACTTTTACAGTGTCCATTGCTATTAATCTTACATTTCCTTTGTCCATCCATCATCTGTAGCCGCTTATCCTGTACAGGGTCGCAGGCAAGCTGGAGCCTATCCCAGCTGACTACGGGTGAGAGGCGGGGTACACCCTGGACAAGTCGCCAGGTCATCACAGGGCTGACATACAGACACAGACAACCATTCACACTCACATTCACACCTACGGTCAATTTAGAGCCACCAGTTAACCTAACCTGCATGTCTTTGGACTGTGGGGGAAACCGGAGCACCCGGAGGAAACCCACGCGGACACGGGGAGAACATGCAAACTCCACACAGAAAGGCCCTCACCGGCCACGGGGCTCGAACCCAGACCTTCTTGCTGTGAGGCAACAGTGCTAACCACTACACCACTGTGCCATCCCATTTCCTTTGTGAACAATGTAATTAATGTAACTCTGTAGTTTTAGATCCTGCATGCTAGGCTGGATAATATCCACATTTTCTAAATATAAAACGCCACCACAGTCTACTAGCCTTGCCAGCAGAAGCAGATGATTCTTTTGCACTATTTATCATCTTCAAAAAGTCAAGCACATAAAGAATATACAGAATTTTGACAGAATAAAAGTCAGAATATACAGAATTTCAGGTAAAGTGAAGAAGACAAGTGGTGGAATTCAGATTAATCTTCGCTTTTCCTGATATTGAGCTTTAAATTACAGACAAATGCACTGTGTACAGTAATGACCTGAGTGCCCATTTTTCTGGCTGATCACTCAATATTGACGACTTCTACTGATTAGCTAATAAATTCATGACATGTAATCCTTAGTACTGTAAATCCATTTCAATTCCAGGACGTAATACTACAAGATGTGGAAAGGTCCAAGGAAGGTGATATTTTTATAAAGATATCTGTATAGTGGCCCTTGTATACTGTACAAAACGAACCTACAACAGAAAACCAGGCGTACAGTTATTTCCACACAAAGATCTGCATTTATCAACATGGACATGAGCGTAGGCTATGATCAAATTTCACATCAAGTCTTACCTCATGTATAAAAGTTTTCGAGTCAGTGTGGATGTGCGGTGCAGCATAGTACAATAAATGTGGCTGAGTGGAGAATTGTTATTAGACCATATATTCTGACTGGCGTCTAAGCATACACAGCCACATATTCATCACTTAACTATGTAGCGTATAGCAAAATGTTATTTTATAAAGGCCTAATCAACTACGTCATATATCCCTAACATACACTACCGTTCAAAAGTTTGGGGTCACCCAGACAATTTTGTGTTTTCCATGAAAAGTCACACTTTTATTTACCACCATAAGTTGTAAAATGAATAGAAAATATAGTCAAGACATTTTTCTGGCCATTTTGAGCATTTAATCGACCCCACAAATGTGATGCTCCAGAAACTCAATCTGCTCAAAGGAAGGTCAGTTTTATAGCTTCTCTAAAGAGCTCAACTGTTTTCAGCTGTGCTAACATGATTGTACAAGGGTTTTCTAATCATCCATTAGCCTTCTGAGGCAATGAGCAAACACATTGTACCATTAGAACACTGGAGTGAGAGTTGCTGGAAATGGGCCTCTATACACCTATGGAGATATTGCACCAAAAACCAGACATTTGCAGCTAGAATAGTCATTTACCACATTAGCAATGTATAGAGTGGGTTTCTGATTAGTTTAAAGTGATCTTCATTGAAAAGAACAGTGCTTTTCTTTCAAAAATAAGGACATTTCAAAGTGACCCCAAACTTTTGAACGGTAGTGTAGGCTAACTAGATGTTTTCAAATTGTTTGCAATTTAGGGGCTTAATTTTTTTTTTTTGGTGTAAGATTACTTTCTCTTTCATTTTGAGAAAGCCTACTTGTTAGGCTAGGCTACTGGTGACATAATTACAAATAAACAATTAAAAGCCATGCCGATTTGCACTGTGATAGGTTAGATGCTTATTCAGTCACCTGTTTAGAGAGAGCTGGCTTTAGATCTCGGCAATGGTATGTCTGGCTCTGTTAGAAGACCCCTGCACATCTCAGACGTGAGGAGGTGTTTTTGGGAGCTCAGGGGATTTTTTTTTAATGGAGAGTGACAAGTGGCTATTAAGTCGCTTTCATTCCGTTTTAAGGCATCCAGGGTGGTGGTGTGACAGCACAGGGGGCGGAGGGGACGCGTGCTCCGTCTCACAGCTCACGGTGCTCCAGGCTGCTTTGTCGAGCCGAAGGCTGAACACTACTGGTGCTTGGTTCTGACTGATCTGAAACATCATTAAAATGAGGAAATAAAGAAACTCCACAACTGTTTAATTTTGGTGGTTTGAGATCTGATCGTTTTGTTTGTTTGTCCCCCCCATTCACCTACGTGTAAAGATTTGCAATATAAGCTACTATATTAAGAGGGCGGCACGGTGGTGTAGTGGTTAGCGCTGTCGCCTCACAGCAAGAAGGTCCTGGGTTCGAGCCCCGGGGCCGGCGAGGGCCTTTCTGTGTGGAGTTTACATGTTCTCCCCGTGTCTGCGTGGGTTTCCTCCGGGTGCTCCGGTTTCCCCCACAGTCCAAAGACATGCAGGTTAGGTTAACTGGTGACTCTAAATTGACCGTAGGTGTGAATGTGAGTGTGAATGGTTGTCTGTGTCTATGTGTCAGCCCTGTGATGACCTGGTGACTTGTCCAGGGTGTACCCCGCCTTTTGCCCGTAGTCAGCTGGGATAGGCTCCAGCTTGCCTGCGACCCTGTAGAAGGATAAAGCAGCTAGAGATGATGAGATGAGCTACTATATTAGAGTACGGGGCGGCACGGTGGTGTAGTGGTTAGCGCTGTCACCTCACAGCAAGAAGGTCCGGGTTCGAGCCCCGTGGCCGGCGAGGGCCTTTCTGTGTGGAGTTTGCATGTTCTCCCCGTGTCTGTGTGGGTTTCCTCCGGGTGCTCCGGTTTCCCCCACAGTCCAAAGACATGCAGGTTAGGTTAACTGGTGACTCTAAATTGACCGTAGGTGTGAATGTGAGTGTGAATGGTTGTCTGTGTCTATGTGTCAGCCCTGTGATGACCTGGCGACTTGTCTAGGGTGTACCCTGCCTTTCGCCCGTAGTCAGCTGGGATAGGCTCCAGCTTGCCTGCGACCCTGTAGAACAGGATAAAGCGGCTAGATGAGACTATATATGGGGAAACCATGGCCTAAAGGTTAGAGATGCAGCTTTGGGACCAAATGGTCTCTGGTTCAATTCCCTGGACCAGCAGGAATGACTGAAGTGCCCTTGAACAAGACACCTAACCCCCAAGTGCTCCCCAGGCTGTTCTGGGTATGTTGTATGTCACTCTGGATAAGAGCGTCTGCTAAATGCCTGTAATGTATGTAATATCGCAGATGTATTTAAATATTCAAACATCAGCTGGATTTCTATTGTTGACGTTAGAGCTTCTGTTTTGAGGGCGGAGAAGTTTCTCTTCTTGGCCATATTACGCCTCTCCATGTCGTCAAGTCTAGGGGCACAGCCTCTAACCCGAGACTATTTAGGGGCATTATCATTTATGTGATGGTTTTCAGCCGCTATATTTATCAACGCCTGATCGTTCTTGCGCTGTGATTGGCGAGATACGAATGTTTTATGAATCACATGTGAACCTTGTCGTACAATGATTTCTCCACTCGAATCTGCACTGTGTTCTTTGGTAGATTGACAAATGAGGGCCATTGCCTTTCATTTCTTTCTTCTGTCTGTTTTTTCTGTTTTCTTTTTTAATTTTGCCCAGAAGAGTATGGGTTTTGAGTTTGTTTCCTGTCAACAAAACAACCTTGTGTTGTTTCAGGGAGTTTTTGCTTTTCACTTATGCTTCTGTCTTGTTCACTGGGGGTCTATGCCTGGATTTCTTCAAAATGTCATTTGTGACATGCTATACAAATAAACTTGAATAGATTCTCTCTCTCTCTCTCTCTCTCTCTCTCTCTCTCTCCCCTTTTTCTCTACAGAGAGCTGCACAGGTCAGGACTTGGCAGATTTGGGGGACAGGCTCAGGGATTGGTTCCAGCTTCTCCATGGCAATGCGAAAATGAGCAGCTCTGGCAGACAGGGATCAGGAACAGCTTCAGGTTAGTAACAATGCATACTTTATCTCTCAGTGATAATACACACACGTGGATTCGTTAGTTTATTGTACACACATACAGGAAATGATCTCCTCCTACTCCTTCTGCAGTGTTTGAGAAGAACTTGGTGGCAGGCTGCAAGGACTCGATTGGCTGGATGTTCTCCAAGCTGGACACCAGTAATGACCTCTACCTGGACCATTCTGAGCTGGCTGCTATAAACCTGGAGAAGTATGAGGTCTGTATCAGACCGTTTTTCAACTCATGCGACTCGTACCGCGATGGCAAGGTTTCCACGGCTGAGTGGTGTCTCTGCTTCTGGAGAGAGAGTGAGTTGATTCGAAGGAGATATTATTCTCCCATTTTTGAATACGCTTTTATTATGATGCTGTGGAGATATGCAAAAATTGTTTTGGCAATTGAGACAGTTTGATTTTGGACCATTTGAGATGGCTCTTCTGTCCTTTAGAGCCCCCCTGTCTGGCTGAGATTGAGAGACTCCAAGTGAAGGAGGTAGCCAAGAGAAAACCAGGTACATCATAAATTATAATCATGTGCACATGTATGTCTGCAGCATGTGTGTATCGCGTAATTGTGTAATTTCTGGAAGAGGGCAGCGGAAGGTACAGTTGGGGCTTGATGAGCTAGATTTCTGGCCACTGTTATGATTTTACTGCTAATTATACTTGGATTATGGGGCAGTCTAAAAAGAGAATGAGAGATAGAGAGAAGCTTAACATTTCCCAGAGGCATTTTGTGCTTGTACGTGTGCATGTATAGCTCAGCTGGAGGAAGACTTTTTTTAAAATTTCCATTAAACTCGGAAATAGTACGCCAGTGAACAGGGGGAAAATTAAACCCTATATATTGAACTATAAAGTACACTGTTTTTTAAATCTAGATGAAAAATGTACTTATTTAATATATTACTTATAGTGTCTATCATTTTAAATATGCTTATAATAATTTATTATTATTATTATTATTATTATTATTTACAATTATCAGGTGGATATTTTAGTATTCTCTCACTCCCTTGGTCTGTGTTTCACAGTATCTCCTCATCGCCCTGCCATATGATATCCCTCCCTCTTTCATTCTGTCTTATCTGGTGCATAAGACACCTGCATTGAGCTGTAACGTAGAGAGAATGTGTTTTATGACAGACGTCCCCTCGGGAGGCGTAAACAGTGAACCAGTCATCATGCTGTCACTGGTTTAAGTGTCCATCCTTGTACAGAAGACAGAGAAGTGACATCTTCCTGTCCTACAGAAATTCTATTCAATTTATAGCCAGTGAAAAACCTATGAGTTGAAATCACATTTTACATGAAAATGTACATTTTCCTTCATACTTCTGCCTTGAAACCAAACAGTTTTTGTACTAAATGACACAGTGACCGTAACAGTGTGCTATCAGCTGAGAACAAACCACCACCACCACCACCTGCTCTAAGTGCAGGCCATCAACAGGAAATACAGTGGGGCAAAAAAGTATTTAGTCAGCCACCAATTGTGCAAGTTCTCCCACTTAAAAAGATGAGAGAGGCCTGTAATTTTCATCATAGGTACACTTCAACTATGAGAGACAGAATGGGGGGAAAGAATCCAGGAAATCACATTGTAGGATTTTTAATGAATTAATTGGTAAATTCCTCGGTAAAATAGGTATTTGGTCACCTACAAACAAGCAAGATTTCTGGCTCTCACAGACCTGTAAATTCTTCTTTAAGAGGCTCCTCTGTCCTCCACTTGTTACCTGTATTAATGGCACCTGTTTGAACTCGTTATCAGTATAAAAGACACCTGTCCACAACCTCAAACAGTCACACTCCAAACTCCACTATGGCCAAGACCAAAGAGCTGTCAAAGGACACCAGAAACAAAATTGTAGACCTGCACCAGGCTGGGAAGACTGAATCTGCAGTAGGTAAGCAGCTTGGTGTGAAGAAATCAACCGTGGGAGCAATTATTAGAAAATGGAAGACATTCAAGACCACTGATAATCTCCCTCGATCTGGTGCTCCACGCAAGATCTCACCCCGTGGGGTCAAAATGATCACAAGAACGGTGAGCAAAAATCCCAGAACCACACGGGGGGACCTAGTGAATGACCTGCAGAGAGCTGGGGCCAAAGTAACAAAGGCTACCATCAGTAACACACTACGCCGCCAGGGTCTCAAATCCTGCAGTGCCAGGCGTGTCCCCCTGCTTAAGCCAGTACATGTCCAGGCCCGTCTGAAGTTTGCTAGAGAGCATTTGGATGATCCAGAAGAGGATTGGGAGAATGTCATATGGTCAGATGAAACCAAAATAGAACTTTTTGGTAAAAACTCAACTTGTCATGTTTGGAGGGGAAAGAATGCTGAGTTGCATCCAAAGAACACCATACCTACTGTGAAGCATGGGGGTGGAAACATCATGCTTTGGGGCTGTTTTTCTGCAAAGGGACCAGGACGACTGATCCGTGTAAAGGAAAGAATGAATGGGGCCATGTATCGTGAGATTTTGAGTGAAAACCTCCTTCCATCAGCAAGGGCATTGAAGATGAAATGTGGCTGGGTCTTTCAGCATGACAATGATCCCAAACACACCGCCCGGGCAACGAAGGAGTGGCTTCGTAAGAAGCATTTCAAGGTCCTGGAGTGGCCTAGCCAGTCTCCAGATCTCAACCCCATAGAAAATCTTTGGAGGGAGTTGAAAGTCCGTGTTGCCCAGCGACAGCCCCAAAACATCACTGCTCTAGAGGAGATCTGCATGGAGGAATGGGCCAAAATAACAGCAACAGTGTGTGAAAACCTTGTGAAGACTTACAGAAAACGTTTGACCTCTGTCATTGCCAACAAAGGGTATATAACAAAGTACTGAGATGAACTTTTTGTTATTGACCAAATGCTTATTTTCCACCATAATTTGCAAATAAATTCATTAAAAATCAGACAATGTGATTTTCTGGATTTTTTTCTCATTTTGTCTCTCATAGTTGAGGTATACCTATGATGAAAATTACAGGCCTCTCTCATCTTTTTAAGTGGGAGAACTTGCACAATTGGTGACTGACTAAGTACTTTTTTGCCCCACTGTAACTGGAAGAGTCTTTCTTTAGCTGCGAAGCTTTCTTGTCTTTTTATAAGTTCTTTCTAATCAGCATCACTGTTCAACATTAATCACTAATATAGACCGCTGTATAAGGGCAATTCCACGGGTAACTGACGCAACATTCAGAGGGTTTAAAATTAAACTGTGTGGCTGGTTATAGAAAGAGCAAACTCAAACAAATGTATGATGACTTAAGGCCCAAAGGCCATCTTGGACAACACAGAGTTTTTCCCAGATATGAATAATTTATTTAGTGGCATGCAGATAGCATTGGTAACTAACGCAACTTGGAGAATTCGACAACTGTGAACACACAAGTAAAAAACGCCAATTTCTGTGAAACTTGTTGCAATTTTCTGAACATTTTTTCCAACTTTGCGTTTAACATGCCATAGTATACAATGAAAGAAATAAACTATGGAAAATGTTTCGAACTGACAGTTGAGATCATGGAATGTACAGTAACTGACGCAACATTCTTGGTAACTGACGCAACACTTTCCAAATTTACATCTGATCTGATGTACAGAGAGAGAGATGAAATGTTGTAATTTTCTCTTTCTTAGTCATAATATCAATCAGTGAACAAAGCTACTTGTTAGATCTAAAAGGCCCCAAAGCTGTGATACTCAATGGAATCAATTTTTTCATGGAAATGTAAAGAATAAGGTCCATTTGATATAAAACGCAGTTTAACTTACCTGGTGGGGACTTTTGACAGCAGTTTGAGTGCTTCTTTGTGTCTGTTAGTTTTGGGTTTAAAGTATGTGCTTGGATCTGCCAATTTCAAAATGGCTGCCAGTCATGTGACATGAGTTCAGCACAAAAATATTGACTGCAGTGAATGAACCAATCATTACTAATACAATCAAATTTAACACCATATATACAAAATGAGAGCAGCACGGTGGTGTAGTGGTTAGCGCTGTCGCCTCACAGCAAGAAGGTCCTGGGTTCGAGCCCCGTGGCCGGCGAGGGCCTTTCTGTGTGGAGTTTGCATGTTGTCCGTGTGGGTTTCCTCCGGGTGCTCCGGTTTCCCCCACAGTCCAAAGACATGCAGGTTAGGTTAACTGGTGACTCTAAATTGACCGTGAGTGTGAATGGTTGTCTGTGTCTATGTGTCAGCCCTGTGATGACCTGACGACTTGTCCAGGGTGTACCCCGCCTTTTGCCCGTAGTCAGCTGGGATAGGCTCCAGCTTGCCTGCGACCCTGTAGAAGGATAAAGCGGCTAGAGATAATGAATGAATGAATGAATTTTCACCTCTTGGGTTGACTATTTCGTGGAATTGCCCATACATGAATTGTGCATTTGTATAGCTGACTCCATGCTCCAACAACAGTACAGAGGAAATGGGTATTTCTGTGTATGCAGGTATGTTCATCCCGAGCTGTGATGAAGATGGCTACTACAGAAAGCTACAGTGTGACCAGAGCAGAGCAGAATGTTGGTGTGTCGACCTACATGGCACTGAGATAACTGGGTCACGGGTTCGTGGCAAGCCTGATTGCGGTAAGTGGCATGTATGGAATAAAAGCAATGTTTGGTAATTAATTTTCAGTTTAAATAGACTTGATGATGAAAATGAGAAACAAGATTGCTGCTAATAGTTCAGGTTATACTTTCAACAATGTGCAAGCATAACAGGCTTATACACTCACCGGCCACTTTAATAGCAACTTGTTCTTGACTCTAAGATTCCTGTTCTTGGCTGGCAGGAGTGGAACCCAATGTGGTCTTCTGCTGTTGAATGCTGAGATGCTTTTCTGCTCACCGTGGTTGTAAAGAGTTGCTATGAGTTCCTATATCCTTCCTGGCAGCTCGAACCAATCTGGCCTGGGTTTCCCAAAAGCATCGCAGCACAAAGATCATAGTTAAATGGAAGAGCGAGCAACACAATGAATGCTCTCTCTCCTAGTTAAGACACTCTTAGTGTTCAGAGGCTTTTGGGAAACCCACCACTGGCCATTTTCTTCTGACCTCACTTATCAACAAGACATTTCCACGCACAGAACTGTTGCTCACTCGGTGTTTTTTGGTTTTCGCACCATTCTGTGTAAACTCTAGAGACTGTTGTGTGTGAAAACCCCAGGAGATCAGCAGTTTCTGAAATACTCAAACCAACACCCGTGCCACAGTGAAAGACACACTTTGAGATCACAATTTTTCCCGTTCTGATGTTTGAAGTGAATATTAGCTGAAGCTCTTGATTTGTATCTGCATGATTTTATGCGTTGTGCTGCTGTCAAGGGATTGGCTGCATAAAACAGCAGGTGTATTGCTGTTTCTAATAAAGTGGTCGGTAAGTGTATATTGTGCAGGTATTGCTCGTTTGGTCATAAGCTGATTTTTATCCCATTTGTTCTCAATGGGAATTTTTTATGGTCGTAAATGAGCAGCAGAACAGGAGACTGTGATATTTAGAATCTGTAACATGCACTACTCTTCATCGATGGTCACAAACCTAACACTGCAAACTTGTGCTTAGTGCCAATAATCACTGACATTTCTAACGCTCAAGAATATGAATGTGTAAAAATACAAGGTTGGACAAAATACAACCCCGATTCCAAAAAAGTTGGGACAAAGTACAAATTGTAAATAAAAACGGAATGCAATGATGTGGAAGTTTCAAAATTCCATATTTTATTCAGAATAGAACATAGATGACATATCAAATGTTTAAACTGAGAAAATGGATCATTTAAAGAGAAAAATTAGGTGATTTTAAATTTCATGACAACAACACATCTCAAAAAAGTTGGGACAAGGCCATGTTTACCACTGTGAGACATCCCCTTTTCTCTTTACAACAGTCTGTAAACGTCTGGGGACTGAGGAGACAAGTTGCTCAAGTTTAGGGATAGGAATGTTAACCCATTCTTGTCTAATGTAGGATTCTAGTTGCTCAACTGTCTTAGGTCTTTTTTGTTGTATCTTCCGTTTTATGATGCACCAAATGTTTTCTATGGGTGAAAGATCTGGGCCCTGTACTATGAACGGAGGTTAACCTACCCAGAAGTAACCCAGGGTTCCCCCGCTAAACCGGGATTGACAAAACCTGGTTATCTTGTTTGGGGTTAAACGGTACTACGACGCCAGTTATGAAGTTGATTTGTTGAACCTGTGTTAACCTAATCAGGGTTAATGCGCATTCACATGAAAGGGGAGGTTATCAGCGCAAATCACCACTGTTCACAATGGCACGGTCGCCGTACTTCACAGAGGAAGAATGCGCGGTTATAATGCAAAGCTACGAGGAGTTCAAAACAACATTAAGAGCAAAATCTAACACAGCGGCTGCCAATAAGGAGCGGCAAGCATGTTGGCAACGAATTGCCGATCGGGTAAATGCGTAAGTACATTCTCCCTTCTACATGTTCCAGAACAGAAGTATAGGATGAGAGAAAGCTTCATGATCAATCACAAGTTACAGAAAATGGTCCTTCGACGTGGCCCCAGTCATATATAGCTTGTTTAATGTCCGAAAAATCCTGAATAAAATTTGGTATGGTAAATTCATGGAGTAGCCTACTTAAGCTGATATGTGCACAGAGTCACATGAATTAGGATGACTGACTGTTCAGTCCCTTTCACTAAGTTGTATGTCCTGTGAACATTTCAGAGGCAACAGCAGTGCCAAACGCACCTGGCAACAGGTGAAAATGAAATATAAAAACATCATTCATAATGGTGTGTGTGTGCGCGTGCAAGCAAGCATTCATTTGCCTTTCATTTATTCAAGTTTTATCTGTTTGCCTAATAGTTCAAATTGTTTTGTATATAGTTTATAATGTTGTTGTGTGATATTAATGATAATATTGTGGGAAAACTACTTTGCATGGACGTTCATTTAATTTATTCTATCGTCATTTTGTTTGTTCTATTTTTGTGTATTTTATTTATCTGTTTGTCTAGTTGTATCTATTTTTCTAATAATATATTTTTTGCATTAAGTTTGTTTTTTCCTATTAAAATAATCTTGTGTTCTTGTTATAACTTTATCTATTTATCTGACTGTTTAGTTGTATCTATTTTTGTTATAATTTCAATATTTTTAATATAGAAAGTTTGTTTTTTCTATTAAAATGTTCTTGTGTGATAACTAGTTCTTGTGTTATATTTATTGTAGTTGTATCTATTTTGTATCTCAGACTTAAATATTTTTGTAAAACAAGTGTTTTTCTATAAAATATTCTTGTGTTCTTGATAACTATGTTCTTGAGTGGGTTCTTTTTTTTTTTTTTACAGAAAAGCCGTTCTGCATGGACATTCATTGAAGCCCTCATTGTTTTGTAATGGTTATTTATGAGCGTTTAGGGGTTACAATAATGTAAGTCTAGGTTGCTTTATATAAAAGGTATGTCCAGAAATATTGATGTCACTGTCTAAGCAGAGGGATCTGGCTTCTTTAGACGCTGTCTTCTTAAAACTGAATAAATATTTAAAAAGAGCCAAATGAGCCAGTCTTTTGAACGGCTCTTTTCAAAGAACGGATCACAAAGATGCGGATCCCATCAAAGAGCCATAAATCCCATCTCTAATCTGCGCTCCGATATCGCACGGGTCATCCAGGTACGCTGGCATTGTCTCTAGAGGAAATGTCGGTGGAGAGGTGGTGTTTAAAAAGGGTGTGGTTAATCGGAAACCTCGGGTTAACCAAGAACATAACCTGAGACGAGCAGGTTTGAGATGCAGCGCAAATTACCATGGCAGCATACCTCGGTTTGAACATAGCCAACTTTCGTAGTATGGGTTAATCGGGAAGTTACGCTGCACGTGATCAAGTTACTCTCGAAGTTACCCTGGTAAGCCAAAAAACCCGCTTCGTAGTACAGGGCCCTGGACTGGAGGCTGGCCAGTTCAGTACCCGGACCCTTCTTCTACGCAGCCATGATGCTGTAATTGATGCAGTATGTGGTTTGGCATTGTCATGTTGGAAAATGCAAGGTCTTCCCTGAAAGAGACGTCGTCTGGATGGGAGCATATGTTGCTCTAGAACCTGGATATACCTTTCAGCATTGATGGTGTCTTTCCAGATGTGTAAGCTGTCCATGCCACACGCACTAATGCAACCCCATACCATCAGAGATGCAGGCTTCTGAACTGAACTGAGCGCTGATAACAACTGGGGTCGTCCTTCTCCTCTTTAGTCCGAATGACACGGCGTCCCTGATTTCCATAAAGAACTTCAAATTTTGATTCGTCTGACCACAGAACAGCTTTCCACTTTGCCACAGTCCATTTTAAATGAGCCTTGGCCCAGAGAAGACGTCTGAGCTTCTGGATCATGTTTAGATACGGCTTCTTCTTTGAACTATAGAGTTTTAGCTGGCAACGGTGGATGGCACGGTGAATTGTGTTCACAGATAATGTTCTCTGGAAATATTCCTGAGCCCATTTTGTGATTTCCAATACAGAAGCGTGCCTGTATGTGATGCAGTGCCGTCTAAGAGCCCAACGATCATGGGCACCCAGTATGGTTTTCCGGCCTTGACCCTTACGCACAGAGATTCTTCCAGATTCTCTGAACCTGTTGATGATATTATGCACTGTGGATGATATGTTCAAACTCTTTGCAATTTTACACTGTCAAACTCCTTTCTGATATTGCTCCACTATTTGTCGGCGCAGAATTAGGGGGATTGGTGACCCTCTTCCCATCTTTACTTCTGAGAGCCGCTGCCACTCCAAGATGCTCTTTTTATACCCAGTCATGTTAATGACCTATTGCCAATTGACCTAATGAGTTGCAATTTGGTCCTCCAGCTGTTCCTTTTTTGTACCTTTAACTTTTCCAGCCTCTTATTGCCCCTGTCCCAACTTTTTTGAGATGTGTTGCTGTCATGAAATTTCAAATGAGCCAATATTTGGCATGAAATTTCAAAATGTCTCACTTTCGACATTTGATATGTTGTCTATGTTCTATTGTGAATACAATATCAGTTTTTGAGATTTGTAAATTATTGCATTCTGTTTTTATTTACAATTTGTACTTTGTCCCAACTTTTTTGGAATCGGGGTTGTAAAACTGTCATCATATATTAATATCAAGGAGCTAATAAGGAGCAGGGTCAGCTCTTGCTTTCAGGAGAGCTTCAGTTGTTCTTGGAGTACAGGTTCTGTGTGGTTTGTGGTGGGATGTTGGACCATTCTTCAAGAGGGATGAAGGAGGTGTATATCTGCTTTGTCTGCTCTCCATAACTTAAGATTCAAAAAATATATAATGTTGAGTTCTGGTGACTGGGGAGGCCATGGAAGGTGCTTGACAACATGCAGGTGCTCCTCAAACCACTCTTGAAACTGCTTTGTGGCAGTGCCATGAATTTGATCAACACCAGAGAGAGCAATGTCGCAATATGTTCGAGCCTGAAATATATGCCCATGTGCTATTTAGATTACAGGCTCTTTATTGTGTTTTGTAGTGTTTCCAGCTCGAAAGTGTGTGTGCGTGTGTGTGTGTGTGTGTGTGTGTGTGTGTGCGTGTGTGTTGATACGTGCTGCCAGTGTAAAGGCGTAAAGGCCACTTTGATTGAAATGACAGTGTTTTGGACTCGACACTGCTGTGATCTAGCGTAAATTGGGCTTAAGTGAAGCTCTTAATTGAATGAAAACCAATGAAAGTTGAATAATAATAGTGAGTTTTAATTAACAATTATTCTCCAAAGGTGAAGTGAATATCCGTGAATAATAACCTCGACTTTGTTTCGGTTATTATTCACCGATATTCACTGAGCCCAAGGCAGATAATTGTTTTAGTATAAATACACAGGTGATTATTTTTAAAAAATGAAAATCATATTCAAGAAAAAAAATCCTTTATTTCAATCTTCAAAAGCGGCATGCAAATGTAATGCGCGCAAACTTGTCATTTATCAGTGCCGAGTCACATAAAATACTTTTGTTTTGAAACAGATAAAATAAATCCCAGTTCCACCTTCCCTTTGAATAGTTTTAGACCAAACTTCGTAGCATCTTTAGTGCTTTTAGGAACAGCATTTTCTTTATAATTTGTCATTTTTCCTCACTTACGGTGACGAAGCGATTGGCCGCGAATTTGCCGAGTCACTCAAGGTGATTACCAAGAAATAACCTGAATCTCTCGACCAATCAGCACGCACGATTTCCTGTAATCACCTCTGTATTTCAACTAATTACTATTAATTATTAATTTTCAAATATTCTATCACGTTTATGTGCATTCTAAATGATGGTTGACTTAAAAATTGCCTGTGACCCCACGAGGTCATGACCCCAAGGTTGAGAACTTGTGCTTTTGTCTGTCATCGTATACTTTAATAGACTACTTTTAGAAAATGGCTGAAATGAGGCTGTAGGTAGTTTCCAAATGCAATGCTGAGTTTATAAAATCTACCTTCTTGGATTTTGGATCACATACATTCTGTTAATGTTTCGGCCGTTCAAAGAGCGGTCGATATATTCATACGTGTCTCTGGTGCAGATGAGTTCGTGGGCTACTCTGGAGACTTTGGCAGTGGAGTGGGATGGGAGGACGAAGAAGAGAAAGAGACAGAGGAGAACGCAGAAGAAGAAGAAGAGCCTGAACCAGAAGAGACTGATGATGGAGGATACATCTGGTAGACAAGGTTCACCATTCTCATTGCACCTGTGCTCCTCAAAGCCCATTTGTTCTCAGTCTTAATTCATTTAATAGCATATTGCTTGAAGGAAGCTGTTGGAAAGGCTTAATGGGCAATTTTTACACATTTATTATGGATTTTAGTTTTATTCTTTAAATTCTCATGCTGTTGCTTTCTCAAAACATACAAATCTGATCAGGTATTTAAAAAAAAAAAGATATTTGAACATGAAATGATCATGTTGGCCATCTTGGCTGATAGTCACATAATGTGCTGAGTATAACGTGTTAATCATGAATTAAATCTAAAACAGTGATGTGAGTGGGATTCTACACTGCTGCGAGAAAGTACAACTAGGGAACTTGCTTACTTATTACTGGGAAACGTATCAAACTGGGCTGTAGATCAGTACATTAAACAGCAACTGAGAGGAAGTTAAAGAAATATGGATAGGCTTTTATTCTGATTAGAGTATGCGTCATAATTGCTTGTATAATATCTACACAGCGGCTCTGCTATACTGAGGAAGAACCACTAATTTAAGGGAATTTTAATTTATGTAATTCATTTAATTACCTGTCCATATTAAACAGACATGAACACAAGGTTGCCTCAGTCGATTTTCCTATTCATAACAATTGATCTACAATAAATTTCTGTCCACAACACTCACTATAGATTTATAGATTTATTTCAAAACAATAATCGTCACTGACCGAAAAAAAGAAACACATATTTAGGATCAGGAGTCAAATGTTTCAAACTTTCCAACCACTCTATTTAAATTCAGAATGACCATAATGACGCCACAGTTATTACTTTTCTTCATATTTACACACAACCACATCAGATAGTGTCATGTGTGTTCATTTCCTTGAATGTCTTTTTCTGCATTTTCTTTCTACTGTACTCGAAAAGTTGTAAACTCAAAGACACGTGATTTACTCATGCCTTTTGCAAGATAAATAAGATTGATTGGTTGATTGTTTTGACAGTAATTGCATGTTTGTTCAGAAGAATGTACAGTTACTGTATGAGTGTTGAATATTATGGCTCTCTGATACGACATCCTTTTGTTCGTCATCTCCTTGTGATAGACAGAGACATCAGTGCAGTCCAAACAAGACGTCAGAATGGCAGCATTAAAAAAATAAAAAATAAATAAAGTTATTGTGAATGAACAATATATGAAGTTGTGTTTAGATTGTTATACATGTCTTTTATTATATGGAAATACAAGTACTGTATATTGTGACATTTTGAAGGAAACATTCTTTGACCAAACAACCGAGACTAAAGAGTTTAAATGTGCAGGAATGTTAAGCAGGATCGCTGTGTACATCATATAAACATAGTGACATAATGACAGAACTATGTATTACTATTATTATTGAGCGATTTACTAGAGGAATGATTAGAAGTGACGAACACATCACACAGTGTACCAGCACTGTAATGGCTTTGTAATGACACATATTTTTGCCTTCTTTCATGGATCTAAGACGAGCAGAAAAAAAAAAAAAACTTTTTGGTGTACAACTGTAGCTATCTGCTGCAATTTATTGTGATTATGCTTGCGTCATCACTGTTTATGTATGTAAAGTCGGTCATGCGTTTTTTTTTTTAATATAGAGCTGCTGGAATTGGTTGAATCAATGCGCTTTAATGTAATGTGAGAGAATATCAGAGAAATGCAGAGATTGTGATTAGTTGATGCTTCACACACGCTGGGTTAAAGCTTACAAATGAGTGACGAACACACTGTAATTCCAAGATGCTACACTTATTTAATTTTGTACTTATTTAATTTAATAAAAAAAAGAATAACTGATTTAGTCTTTATTGAAGCAGTCATCTGAACAGATTAATGTCTAAATGGAATCATGAAACATTACAGAATATTAAAGATCGAAATCTTAGACATTTGGGACAGAAATACAGAAGAAAACCCACTCCTTCTCTCGCTTCACATTAACACTGAGCTGCTACTGTATACTCATTGCTGCTTAGCTCAGCTCGTGACATGTTTTCTCACTGTGTTTGATATTTGATAATAAACCAGCACTGGACTCATTTTCCTGTTTGGTTTCTCATTAGGTTATCTGTGTATTTGTTGCCTTTTCAGATATCATGTATAACAATGCATTAAAACACAGGAAGCTAAACCCAAGTGATTTGAATAACAGGATAACGTCCATTAGGGTGCATCAGTTGCCCTGACTTTCATAAAATCTGATGCATTTTTGTTTGGGGGGTGGCACGGTGGTGTAGTGGTTAGCGCTGTCGCCTCACAGCAAGAAGGTCCGGGTTCGAGCCCCGCGGCCGGCAAGGGCCTTTCTGTGCGGAGTTTGCATGTTCTCCCCGTGTCCGCGTGGGTTTCCTCCGGGTGCTCCGGTTTCCCCCACAGTCCAAAGACATGCAGGTTAGGTTAACTGGTGACTCTAAATTGACCGTAGGTGTGAGTGTGAATGGTTGTCTGTGTCTATGTGTCAGCCCTGTGATGACCTGGCGACTTGTCCAGGGTGTACCCCGCCTTTCACCCGTAGTCAGCTGGGATAGGCTCCAGCTTGCCTGCGACCCTGTAGAACAGGATAAAGCGGCTAGAGATAATGAGATGAGATGAGATTTTTGTTTGGGTGTTCCTTTTCACCAATAAAGACATCCTGTAAAATCTTTTGACCATATTCAAAAGTCTAATGGTGGCACCATGAGGTTAATTTTTTGCCAAAAAATGCTTATTTTATGTTTTCGTGTAAGGTTTGAATCTCAATGTTGGACTCCATTTATTGATTTCTTGTGACCCAGAGATCATGTTAAGAACCTTTGCAAGGGATTGAGAAGCATTAATGTGATTCATAATACATTTGTATTGTTTAAAAGTAGTTGAACAATGATTCAATGAACAGCTAAAACTCAAACTGTGCTTGATAATATATTTAGAATATGTACTAAAAATGTGTATCTAAGATATTTGGTATACTCTATAAGGTGCCATAATGTTTCATGAAAAGTGATCGAAATTTTGTCATAAAAGTCATAAAATAGCAGCTTTTTCCATAACTTTGAGCTCCTGGTGCCACCATTAAACTTTTGAATTTTGTCAATATTTCACCCAGTGTGTTTTCTTACCAAAAGGAACATAAAAACAAAAATGCATCATGATCGGAGGAGCTTTTCATTTTTAGGGGGCAACTGATGCACCCTAACGTCCATATTGTTTGGATGTTGGCAATTTGTTCTCGCCAAGGTTGGAAACTTTCCTGGTCTTGAGCTGCTCCCTGTGGTGGAAAATGTAACCGCGTCCACATAGAAAGCATTATTGTACATCCGAGACTCAAATCAAATCTTAAGCTTTGGGCTTCAACCACAAATTCAATTTGTTGTCTACATGTGCTGATAAATGACAATAAGTGTGAAGAATCATGTTAGTGGTTTAATATTAGATTTCTGTGCAGGTTAAAAGAGATTATTGTGATGTCCTCAGTGCTGTCTCACAACAAGCTGATGAAGGGTCGACTCAATGACTCGGTTGGTTTTCCTATCGGGTATTTGAGCTGTGGAAATGACTAAATTGCACATTTCGATGTTCTAACCACATGCAACTAGCATAGAGTGTTTGATGAGCCAGTGAGTGTGGCAGGGTGTGAACAGTGAGACAAAAAGAGTTTGATGCTGGGGGACAACAGGAAAACAAGCTGCTGATGTTGCTTGATCATGCTGTGATTTTAAGGGTGTTATGTAGAGACTGGTTTTTGGTTTGGCAGTTAAAAATGCTCCGGTAGTTCGAGTGTGGCATCCATCCATCCATTATCTCTAGCCGCTTATCCTGTCCTACAGGGTCGCAGACAAGCTGGAGCCTATCCCAGCTGACTACGGGCGAAAGGCGGGGTACACCCTGGACAAGTTGCCAGGTCATCACAGGGCTGACACATAGACACAGACAACCATTCACGCTCTCATTCACACCTACGGTCAATTTAGAGTCACCAGTTAACCTAACCTGCATGTCTTTGGGCTGTGGGGGAAACCGGAGCACCCGGAGGAAACCCACGCGGACACGGGGAGAACATGCAAACTCCGCACAGAAAGGCCCTCGCCGGCCGCTGGGCTCGAACCCAGAACCTTCTTGCTGTGAGATGACAGTGCTAACCACTACACCACCTCCAATGGATTCAGGGTTTTGTCATTTGCTGTTCAGATGGTGTGTGTACGCGTTTTTCTTTTTAAACTCTTAAAGCCAGGCAGTGGATGCTCAAGGGTTGAAAACCCCTTATAGTGATCTGGTTTCAGTTACACTATCAAATGTAGTGGATTCTCCTTCGATAAACAATGGTCTCATCCCAAATATATAAAAACTATAACATTATAGGACTTTAAACTGGATATTCAGCTGTTAGTCTGACTCTGAGGTTGGCTTTCATACTTTGTGTCCTTTTCCTCCCAGGATGAAAACTACAGAGATTTGTTTGATGAGCACAATGAACACTTGTACACTTTTTTTTTTTTTGCCTGCAAAATCACCATACCTCAGTCCCGTAGAAAACTTGAAGGACAGCAGGTGAAAGGCAGGTGATCGGCCCTATGAATGCATCCAGTCAATGAAAGAACGGGCAAAAACTGACCAGAACTCCTTTCAAGATCCTTACCCAAGAGGACAGGCACTGTTAAGAGAAAAGTCCACCCTGAAACCATCTCATCTCATTATCTCTAGCCGCTTTATCCTGTCCTACAGGGTCAGAGGCAAGATGGAGCCTATCCCAGCTGACTATGGGCGAGAGGTGGGGTACACCCTGGACAAGTCGCCAGGTCATCACAGGGCTGACACATAGACACCCATTCACACTCACATTCACACCTACGGTCAATTTAGTCACCAGTTAATCTAACCTGCATGTCTTTGGACTGTGGGGGAAACTGGAGCACCGGGAGGAAACCCACGCAGACACGGGGAGAACATGCAAACTCCGCACAGAAAGGCCCTCGCCGGTCGCGAACCCAGGACCTTCTTGCTGTGAGCCGACAGCGCTAACCACTACACCACCGTGCTGCCCCGCCCTGAAACTGATTACATATATTTATATTCAAATATTTAGCAATTCTGGTGCTGTATTTTCGATATTCCTCTAAGACATTAGTGGTTGTGCACCGCTCTGATATATTGAAACCATGCTAGAGCGCTTACAGTGGTGTATAATAGACAAAAATATTTCAGATAAAATGGATGACTCCTTAATAAAAATTCCAACATCAAAATAGAGGAGTAAACAAAAGTTAAAGTTTCACAATGCAATGCAGCTACATAACACAGCTGCACTGAGTTCTGGTCGAGACTCAGCTCTGTAGCTTAGAGATCTACGAGCTGACGAGTGTGATGGTGTTGATGACCGTTTTAGCACAAATGGTGAAGCTTTGGAGCCTGATCTGTTTGTGCAGAGTGTATAGATGAGGAGCTGAACAAGCAGGACAGACTTGGGGGAATAAAGTGCTGCTGCATCGGTCTAATATAGGAACTCTTTCACTGTGCTGATGACTCCCCCCAAGAAAATCAGTTCAGAATTTCATAAAAAACAGACATAACTGATGATCCTATGATAATTATAAAGCTTAATATACTAATTTGGCAAGCTTATTTCACTGTAAACGGAGAGCTCTACAATTAACCTCTCGGTTTAGGTTGTAAATAAACCTAATTAGTCTGAATGTACAAGTTCCCCTCTTCAATGTTATCATGTCCACATTTCAGTAGCTAACTGAAACAAAACAGATTGTACAAAATATTTATGGATGCATTTTTTTTACACAATGTATTATTTTAATACCGTTAAATCAGTTCAAGGTAATGAACTGTAGACATACACATCACCACATACAACGATTTTGTGCAAAATAAAACGAGATGACGACGCTCACATTCGTGCACTGCTCCCTGCTGCATATACTCTCCGATCAGCAGATGCTCATAAAATACCTGCAGCCTGTGAAGAACTTGTTTACGCTTTTCTGTTACAACAAAATATGAATATTATCTACAATATGACGTTATATACCTGAATATATGATTGTATAATATCTATAAGAAAGATAAACAGGATATTTGAGAAGTACGATGGAAAATGTTTGATAGAAAAAAAAAATCTTACTGGAAAAAGATAAAGCTTCCATTTCACACACAGACTTATTCACGTTGAGCAGAATTGTTAGTTTTAATACAAAACATGTTCGTGAACAAGATCAGTCAAAAGTTTGAACACACCTAATTCAGTGGTCTTTATTTTTATTAATTAAAAGAAAGATGTTTCATGATGGATGTCGTTTCTCCTTACTTAGTCGAGCGGTTCTTGACACATCGATTACGACAGTAGTTGAACAGGGCTATTGACTGTATTTTTATTATTTACTCTTTGATCTCAAATGCATTAAGGTGGTAAGAAATTGCACTGATTAACTTTTGACAAGGCACAGCTATTAATTGAAAAGCGTTGCAGGGGACGACTTCACGAAGCTGGTTAAGATAATGCTAAGTGCGTGCAAAGCGTCATCGAGGTAAACGCTGGCGCTTTTGAAGAATCTAAAATATGAAACATTTCAACACTAACACATTATTCCGTATTTGTTCCATGTGTTATTTCAGAGTTTTGATGTCTTCAGTACTGTTCTACAATGTAGAAAATAATCACAAGCCAGAGAAACCTATGAAGGAGTAGGGGTGTCCAAACTTTTGACTGGTACTGTATTAATGCACTTATTAAATACAGAACCAGGGGGTACTTGAGACGCTGTAATTTCTCTCATCATTTTAATAGTTCAAAGCAATGTGGGTCATGTGTGTAAATATGTAATAGCATTTTGTTTGTTAGTTTGGGTGCATGAATAGCTGTAAGGCCCAAAATGCAACGTTAAATACTTTAATACTATAAATGTCTTCAGACAACATAACTTAAAATCATAATTTGGGTGGAATGTTCCAGGTGAAAGGAATGCATGTCTGTGTGTGTGTGTGCGTGTGTGTGTTAATTTTTTAAAAACTATCTCATGCTAATACACCATGTTCTTCCTTAGTCCTTTATCACAGTCTCAGTCTCTCTTTTTTAATGTTCATCACTCAGAGGTAGGAGTCCTTTTAACTGGAAACCTCCGTTAACTTAATCAATGTACTGCGAGAGCCACCGGAACCCTTCTCCGTATCCCTGCTTCTTTAGCACGCTGCACATGAAGACTTCTAATGGCCGTGCGTTCAGCTCCTTCAATGACACGATTCCCTGAAAAACAACACTCAGGATGAATATTGCACTCATCACATTCCACTTGTTTTACTATACGGAGCTAGATCTGGAGTAGGAAGGAAAAGAAAAGAAAAAAAACAAAAAACACCCCACACAGTTTGTTCTAACAATTCGATTGTCCTCCATCATAAATTCCTGTGAAATTATTTCAATCATATGCACATCTTACTGTACAGACTCCAGTGTTCAATATTACATATGCAAATTTCAGGAAGTGCATAACTACCACAAAAATTATGTAATTAAACCAAAAGGGGAGTATAACACATTATTTACCAGCTGGGAGGGCCGTATTGTGAAATACCGTGACTGAGGTCTTGAAAGTACTGACCGAGGTCACGGTATTTCACCATATGGACCGACCTTAAGCTGGTAAATAATATACTTATTTATTTTTTTCTTTACCAAATTCTAACAGAAAACGAGAGCGCCCGAAAGGGAAAACCGAGCCGAGCCACCATTTTGAATCCTCATTCACGGCTGTAATGCAAATGGCTTCCTCCTTGGTATACAAGTGCACTTCCATGGCAGGGAAATAAATAAATAAATAAAAATACATTTTGCCGCCCATGTAGTCCCCTATTTATACAAATAGGAGTCATTCAGCCATGTTTTTGCTCGGCGTTAGCAAGTTAGAGGTTTTTAGCTTTCTCCTGAAACGTTTTCTTTTATTTGTCTTCCTCAGGGTAGTAAAACTTGCTTTCGCTGTGAACACTGTCGTTATCGCTATCCATGCTGTAAAATTAATGCTATTTTGAATCCTCATTCACGGCTGTAATGCAAATTGCTTCCTCCTGAGTATACAAGTGCACTTCCATGGCAGGAAAAAAAAAAAAACTACATTTTGCTGCCTATGTAGTCCCCCATTTATACAAAATTGAGTCATTCAGGATTCAGCCATGTTTTTGCTCAGCGTTAACAAGTTAGAGGTTTTTAGCTTTCTCCTGAAACGTTTTCTTTTATTTGTCTTCCTCAGGGTAGTAAAACTCGCGTTCGCTGTGAACACTGTCGTTATCGCTATCCATGCTGTAAAATTAATGCTATTCTCCTGAGAAATGCCGGCAAAAATTTATAAGATTTTTGATAATCTTATAAATAAATCTTATTAAAAAATAATGATAAATGTTGACAAAAATTCTACTATGTTTGTTGTTGTTGTGAAAGAGCGAGTCGCCAGAGGTCCGTAACTGGGGTCTGTACCGTAGGATACGGACCTACTCACCAGCCAATCAGAGCGCAGGATTCGATGGAAACCGCACCGCGAAAAATATAATAATAAATTATTACATATTATATGATCTTGACCCTGCATTCACACGACAGTGATCAGCTGCTAACGTCGCTTCCAGTGTGTTTCTTGTGAATGTGTTTTACATGTAGATTTTATATAATGTTATACTGATGAACTCAAATCAGATTGATCAGATATTGTTTTCTATAACAGGAGTTCCGGCTGCAAAGCAAATCATAGGTTTATATAAAAATGCTCCAGCTTTTTTTTTTTTAAACACCTAATTCAAGGAGACCTGTATGGCAGATACGCCACATAATTTATGGCTCGAGTCCATATATGGATGGCGTCTCCAGTCATAGCACTTTTGAATTTTTTTTTTATTTTTTATTAAGTACTCTTCTGTAGTGTTGGCAAATTTCTGTGGAATATAAGGAATAAGACACAACAGGGTTATGTCAAGTTGTATTTTATTCCTTATTAATATTATACTGCAGTAAAACAAAAAGGAACATGGAATTTCTTTTTCCATCAACTGCTGTGGAACACAATCAGGAACTAAAGTGGTGGGAACACTGACTTCCCATCATCTGAATGTTTTACTTTAGTGCATCCTTTACGCCCTGCAGCTTTACCCCTTCTAGCGCTTAGCATCATTACACAAGAAATAAACTGCCGCCTGATATTTGCTCGTGTGAATGTGGAGTAACCTCTACGTAACACTGTTTACAAAATATGGAGAGGGGGAAAGAAAAAAAATTAAAAACTGATTAGATGTTTCGTACAGTTTCTACCATATTTCTCGAGTGTGTGAATATGTACATGCGTGTCCTAGATTCTGACCTTCCCAGTGGTCTGTCCATTCAGATTAAAGATCCCCCGTAGACTGTCTTCACTCACTGCTTCCGGTCGATCGATTTTATTCCCCAGCACCAAGACCGGCACGTTCGATATGGTCTCGTCTGACAGCAACGCCTGAGCATGCGACAAACATTGAGGCGTGTTTACATATTCAAACCACATCCTAAAAAGATACAACAGTAAATAAGACGAACGTGTGTAAAAACTCACATCGAGCTCAACTTTGGACTCGAGGAGACGCTGCTGATCTGCGCAATCGACGAGAAAGACGATTCCGTTCACAGCTGGGAGGTAGTTCTTCCACACTCTCCTGGCTGCAGGAAGAACAGTGAGATTGATGTTAAAGAGCTCTGTCTGAGTGGCCCCAATTTCACTGCACTCAATTTGAACAGGGTTGTTGTTAATGCCAGTATATTTACACTACAATAAATCTCACCTTGTAAATGACCACCAAGATCAAACGTAGTGAAAGTCATTCCAGCAATCGTAAGCTCTTCTGAGGCTAACGAGACAGACGTGCATCAGTAACGGACATTATTTGAATGATATTAATGTGAAATTGTATTTGCACAAAGAAAAAGTAGGTTTACTAGGATGTAGCGTAGGCACATGTTGTCCCAGTCTATCATCTTTCAGCATGTGGAGTAAAGTCGTCTTTCCAGCATTGTCCAAGCCCAGGAACACAAGCTTCCCGGATTTCTTGTACAGACCTACCGATTAAAGAAAGAAGAAAAAAGCCTTGTTACACACCACAGCCTCCTTAGATTGATCTAGTGTGTAGGAATAATGCAACACCTCATTGGAACTGTATTCAGCATCCAGTGGTGTGAAAAAGTTTGCAGCCCCTATGGTTTCTGGATGACAGAAACCTAAATGCACGTTTTATTTTTCTTCATTTATTTACACAAACTTAAAAAAAAAAAAGTTACATATGAAACATGGGTGTACCCTGCAACAGGACAACAAACAGTAAGGCATAATTCATAAAACATTGTTTAAAATGAACCAAAAAAAGTGATCAAACTTTTGCTAGGACCGTTCTGGTCTTGTTTAGACCTGATTTAAATGTAGCAGTTTATGGAATTACACAAAAATAAAATCGATACAGTGGAGTCCAAAAGTCTAAGGCCACACTGAGAATCTGGGACTTTTTTTTCCCCCCCGTTTAAAATATTTAATATTCAAGATTCTGCAGTATTTCAAAGTCTGTATTTATACCCAAGCAAATTTTGTGATGTTGACCGATGTTAACTGCTTTGTACAAAAAGATCAGACTGTTCACTTCTTCTGAAGAACGTTTTCAGAAATGACACTCCGATGGATCGGATCTAAAACGGATCATAAGGTTTGTAGAGCTCATGCCAGCTTGAGTGCACAGTCATTAAAGCAAAAACCAGACGTACCAAATCCTAAGAAACTCAAATTCATGTAAACATTCCAAAGATTCTTCTTTTCCCTCAGGATGCTGTCAGTAATGTACAGTAATTTGTAATGAAAATTGTATGAACTTCAAAAAAAGTGCAAAACAAAAGCATGAATGCTCGCAGATCAGTGTGCTCGCCACACTCTGCGTCATGAAAAAAAATGGGCAAAGATCAACCAACAGTGAGTTAAAACACCAACAGGCTGTAGGAAAAGTGCAACTGAGAGGAAGCTGCTTTGAAAACGGAGTTCAAAGGGCAAAGAAGAGTAGACCGTACAACACCGATATTACATCTTATCAATTTAACGCACTACACTTTTCTGAATATCATCAGGTATTAGTGCTTTCAGTACTTTGTTAACATACAGAGCAACAAGCGAGCAATATGGTGTTAAACCCTAACCTTTTTCGTACCAATCATTTCAGGTTCTTTCGATTTTTCATTTCAAGAATTTCATTTTAGATTTTTGTAAAAAATAAATAAATAAATAAAATAATGAAACAAACTGAACTCAATGCTTTTGCGTAATTTATACACATTTCATGATGCGTGTTGTGGAAAAAGTTATATTTTGGCCACACTGACTCGAAATATTTACTCATTTTTATAAATCACGTTCAAGCAATAATTGATCCTCCTTGATATGGATTTGCTTTTATTACCTTAACACACATTATTTGAGCACTTTGTTACTTTTGATAATGAAGAAGGAACATCTCATCTCATTATCTCTAGCCGCTTTATCCTGTTCTACAGGGTCGCAGGCAAGCTGGAGCCTATCCCAGCTGACTACGGGTGAAAGGCGGGGTACACCCTGGACAAGTCGCCAGGTCATCACAGGGCCGACACATAGACACAGACAACCATTCACACTCACATTCACACCTACGGTCAATTTAGAGCAAGAAGGAACATCTCATCTCATCATCTCTAGCCGCTTTATCCTGTTCTACAGGGTCGCAGGCAAGCTGGAGCCTATCCCAGCTGACTACGGGCGAAAGGCGGGGTACACCCTGGACAAGTCGCCAGGTCATCACACGGCTGACACATAGACACAGACAACCATTCACACTTACATTCACACCTACGGTCAATTTAGAGTAAGAAGGAACATGTCTAAGTTAATTTAAAAAAAAATCAAAATGCTGCTTTTGTTACCACTAAAGCCTTCGTAAATCCAGTCAGATATAAATGACACCGCTGAGGCATCCTGTGGTGAAAAGAAAGAAAAAAAAAAAAGCTAGGTTTGTGTGTGTGTAGTCGTGTCACGGTCTTGACCAAATTCCAGGCTGTGCGCTGTCTAACCGGGTCATGATGCCTTAGCCATTAGGGTTTTATTTTTCTCCATTTAGTTGTACTTTGTCAGCTCATTTCTGTAGTTGGCTTGTTTTCCTTAGCTGTTTAGGGATTGTTATTTCAGTAGAATATTACACTTGGTCTTATTAATTTGTCACTTGTACATTTGGCACTAGTCAAGAAGTTCAGCACTGCTACCTGACTTTTGTGCTTGCTGGATAAGAGCGTCTGCTAAATGCCATGTAATCTAACTACAAGATACATTTCTTTGGTTTCTTCCTTTTCTCTTAAGCCTGTGCAAGCATTTTATAAGGATATAGACTTACCGAGAAACTGTAGCACACCGCTAAAGCCTTTGTAGATCCAGTCAAATATAAACGACATGGCTGAGGCGTCCTGTGTAAACACTAACAGCTAGGAATGTGTGAGCACTTGTGTCACAGTGGAACCTGAAATAAAAAAAGGGGGAAAGGAAAAAAAAGCAGAATAAATGTCTTAGAAACTGTAATCATTCCACTTGTGAAAGCGGCGAAACAGCATTACTGAGTTTAGCTCGGTGTGAATCACTGAAAACCCGAACTTCCGGTCTCGTCGCCCGGCAGGCTGACACGTGTATCTAGGCGAAGGGTCAACATGACGTGCCAAGTCACACGGAAATGCTAACAAGAACCTCCCATCTGTGTGAACGCGCTAATCTGGAGCTATTAGTTAGCTATCAGTTAGCTATCGACGCTTTCGGCTCATCACGTGAGCTACACAGCTATTGTTTTCGACACCCAGTTGCGACTCAGTAACAAAGACCCTGAAATCTGAAAGAAAAATAAAAGCTAGCTACAAGGCTAACTGATTTAGCTCGCAAGCTAATCAGTAAAATTCCACAACGCTCTGACTGAAGGGCTGTGTGTTGTCTAACCAAACATACCCATGTTATTTAATAAGCTCAGTGATACAGCCTCAGAACACAATTTAGCCTTGAATATTATAGTTTAGTTCTTTCTACTGCTGCTAAAAATTTACCAGATTTGCGTGTCCTCGCTTTTTTCCACAATACCGCTCAAATGATCCCGTTTGAGATTTTTTCTTTTTTTTTTTTAAATAAATGGATAATGGAGATTAGCTACATGAATAAGCCGCTAGCTAAACCGCTGTGACAGAGAACAGCGTCTCCGTAATAGCTATAGACAGGAAACGGTATCAATGTTTTTTCTGCGACAGGAAGTACAATCAGGACCATGTTTAACTCTCTATCGCCATCTGCTGTTCTGGAGGAATTAAAAACACTATTTGCCTGGGCTGCCCATGGGCGGGGCTTACTTAATGGGAGGAGCCAGGCTTAATGATGAGGTGGCGCTTAGCCCCGCCTAGCATAGCCTTATTATTATTATTATTTATTATTATTGTTGTTGTTGTTGTTATTATTATCTGGTAAATTAGCCAGCGCTTATGTGTCCTGCTACATCACAATCCCACCAAGCAGTTGTTGGGATGTTGCTTTGAGTTTGAGACTTCTCCTTAGCTTAGTCACTCCTCTGCTCTGTATCAGTCCACCAAAGACTTCCCTCCTTCTAGGAGAACCGCCGCTTGCATCCTCGTAACTACTCTGGAGGTGTTTTTCTCGTCGATTAATTTCTTAAAACCTTCGCAGCAAGAAGGTTCTGGGTTCGAACCCAGCAGCCGGCGAGGGCCTTTCTGTATGGAGTTTGCATGTTCTCCCTGTGGGTTTCCCTCACAGTCCAAAGACATGCAGTTAGGTTGACGTGGGGTGGCCTTGGGCTGAAGTGCCCTTGAGCAAGGTACCTGACCCCTGACTGCTCCCCGGGCGCTCTAGTGTGGCTGCCCACTGCTCTGGGTGTGTGCGTGTGTGTTCACTGCTTTAGATGGGTTAAATGCAGAGGATGAATTTCACTGTGCTTGAAGTGTGCATGTGACAAATAAAGGTTTCTTCTTCTTCTTAACCACTCTTGCTGCCTTCTCAACGCCATCGCCAAGACATCCGATAATGACTGGGACAATCTCGACTGCCAGCCCTAGTCTCCCTGGTCTCAAAAGCAAGTTGTTGGTACTTGTCAAGCTTCTTCCTTGTCGCTCGCTCCAGGCTTTCCTCTTGGGGACAGGCCATATCGACAATCCAGATCTTTCTTTCATTTGCATCCTCCAACATGAGATCAGGTCTTCGCGCTGCAGTCTGTTTCCTCATTTTGAACTCAAAGTCCCAACAGAGTTTGGAACTTTATCTTTACTTTATCCATTATCTGTAGCCGCTTATCCTGTTCTACCCCAGCTGACTATGGGCAAGAGCCAGGGTACACCCTGGACAAGTCACCAGGTTATCGCAGGGCTGACACAAAGACAAACAACCATTCGCACCTACAATCAATTTAGTGTCACCAATTAACCTAACCTGCATGTCTTTTGGACTGTGGGGGAAACCGGAGCACCCGGAGGAAACCCATGCAGACAACATGCAAACTCCACACAGAAAGGCCCTCACCAGCCACTGGGCTTGAACCCAGGACCTTCTTGCTGTGAAGCGACAGTGCTAACCACTACACCACTGTGCCGCCCCAGCAAATAGCAATCAACTTTTATTTTATTTTTAACATTAACAATATCCACTAATTGGAGCCTAGCATACTTCCTCAGATGTAACTTACTACTACTACTACTATTATTATTATTATTTACAAAAAATACAGGTTAAAGCTTCAGCCTCACTGTCTATTTTATGTCTTTTTGGTTTCTTCAGTACAATACCTATTTGTTGGAGAAACAGACAACTGTAGTTCTATGCATAAAAGTAAAGTTTTAGTCAGTTTTTGATGCAAAAGATACTCAGTATTAGTTTCAAGCCACATATTGTCAAGAGCAACACGCAAGCAAAAGTGGCAAAAAATGTTGGAATGTGACAGAAATAATAATTAAAATTGAAATACATATCATCTTATATATTACCTGTATTAGCTCAGTAACACCCTCCTGTTCAGCAATCTGTCATCTGTTGTCCCTTGCTGATCACTTTCTGTAAAAGTACCATTTGTCAGTTGGAAATACAGAAAGGAATGTCATCAGATGAAAACTGTGAAATCAACCTGTGACTTGCATTCATTTTTGGAAACTAAATGTGTAAAGAAGGTAAAGCTCATCTGGAGCTTGGTTAAATAAGCATTTTTGCATCAGCATTACATGTAGTTTTGCGCATTGTGAGAAGACAATGAGGACTGAATGTCATGTACAGAATAATGATGATTACATACCTGAACAAGGAATAGGCTCTGATGCACCATATGCACTTGCCTGAGAGGGAAAAGAAATATTATTCATTTAGCACATTCTTGGCAAATCCATCCATCCATCCATTATCTGTAGCCGCTTATCCTGTCCTACAGGGTCGCAGGCAAGCTGGAGCCTATCCCAGCTGACTAAGGGCGAGAGGCAGGGTAAACCCTGGACAAGTCGCCAGGTCATCTTGGCAAATCACATCATGATTTCTCTGTTGACTGTTAATTAAGATTTTCAGTAACACAATTTAATTTAGAGATATATTATTGTTGATTTGTTTAATTTTCCTTCTGTCCATTGATGTCAAGAGATGAATATTTTAAGTCCTCCCCGTGTTGGGCTCTGATTGTAAGGTACTCAGAGTCAGTGGCTTTGGCATCCACTCCAGAGCAAACATCTGTGACACATATTCAGGCTGGAGAATACATTAGAAATAAAGAGAATACACTCAAAACCCAAATGTTGAAGAGATTTTAAACAATACTTTAACTCTATTATCCAAGTTTTATACATCCATCTATCCATTATCTGTAGCCGCTTATCCTGTTCTATAGGGTCACGGGTGAGCTGGAGCCTATCCCAGCTGACTATGGGCGAGAGGCGGGGTACACCCTGGACAAGTCGTTAGGTCATCGCAGGGCTGACACAGAGATACAAATAACCATTAAGTTTTATACATATTTTATATATTATATAATAAGGGCACAAGTGTTTTACTGGGAAATACACCACTCGTATTTTTCATATGAACTAAATCTGGGACGCTCGTGATTAAATCAATGAATTGTTTTTGATAAATTTGGGTACTTTTTGTTTGTGAATAAAAAGAAAATCACACATTGGCTTGAAGATATGAAGTTTATCTTCTCGTATTGAAAAATTCGGATTTTTCATACAAAATACATCATGGATCTGAGTGACATATTTAAGTAACGTTGGCTGGTGTTGAGTGGTATATCAGATATATTCCATTCAGCTAGCATGATATTGAACGAGTTGAAGACGAGTAGCTTAATGGAAGATATCTGATAGACCATGAAAAAAAGCTAGCCAATATTATTATTATTATACATACACACTCTTCACATCAGCATTCTCGAAGGCCAACGCGAGCTTACCCGCGACTTGGTGCTGTTAGTGCAGCAGTCCAGTTGCCTTCTAGCCGGCATAGCATTCAGCAGTAGTGTTAGCGAAAGGCAACGCAAGCTTACCCATGACTCGGTGCTGTTAACATGGCAGTCCAGTTACCTTCTAGCTGGTGTAGTGCTAGTGAAGGCCAATGCTAGCACAGTCAAGCCTATTATTATTATTATTATTATTGTTGTTGTTGTTGTTATTATTTTCCCTGTGTAATTTACTTAGTTACTTTTAAAATCAACATCAACAACTACAAGCAACGGAGCGACCTGGCAGTCAAAATTCAAAATCTTCACTTTAAATGAAGCAAACCTCACAGCCATGTGTGTTTACAAACTCACAGTCACTCGCTAGCGCGGAAGTTTTATATCTCCGATGTGTCTCTTTTCCAGGTTTTTAATGTCTGTTGGTATGTTTTTCTCTTGTAAATATGCATGAAGAATAGCTAATGAAGTTTTGGTAGCCTTCCAGGTGTTCAGGTGTTGATCGGGAGATCGCAAGTTCTATGTCATACCAAAGACCATCATAAAAATGGTACCTACTGCCACCTGGCAAGGCACATTGCAATACAGATGCGAGTGGGGAGTCAAACTCTCACGGTTACCAGAGCACTAGCCCCCCACTGTAACCCTAGCTATGTAATAGGCGAGAGGCCGAGGACTATGGAAACGGAGATCGGCGCCGCCCTGTGCGCCACATGGCGTGCGAAGGACTTTGATAATATAAAGAACATTACACGGTGACATGAAGATATGAAGTTTATCTTCTCGTGTTGAAAAATATATCACTTGTTAGCTTCACTCACTCATGAATATATTCACCACTTGAAGATAAACTTCATATCTTCATGCAACCATGTAATATCCTCAAGTATATGAAAGTTGGCACTTCTCAAGTTCACCGGCTCAAAAGACCTGACTTGTCTATGAATGACATCAGTAAAAGCATACTATCAGATGGTGAACACAACAGATTGAGACAATATTAGATCCTAAAATTCGCTGTAGAGATAATACTCCATAATATCAGTTAATAAAACTGATTAAGCTGTTAAAATATACAGTCCAGGATATGAGATTACTCACTAAAGTAGACTCTGTAGTCCTGTGTGTTCGGTTTTCCTCTCTCTTCAGTACTGAAGATCATATTGATGTAGCAGTGCTGTAGTTAATGTCAAGCTCAGATGTTTCCCTTTAAATCTGTACAGGATGTTTCAGAAAGCTTGAAGGACGAGCTCCTTCTTGGGTTATTTAACATATGGTGGCTCTTAAGCCACTGGTGAGCAGTTCCTCTCTGTTTATCCCTCTGTTAGAAGTCAGATGATTATTAAAAGAAAGGGGAAAAAAGGTTATCTATGTCGTTATGGTGCTGAGGAGTTTCTGGGAGACATTAGCTTCAGAATTCTCATCTCATCTCATCATCTCTAGCCGCTTTATCCTGTTCTACAGGGTCGGAGGCAAGCTGGAGCCTATCCCAGCTGACTACGGGCGAAAGGTGGGGTACACCCTGGACAAGTCGCCAGGTCATCACAGGGCTGACACATAGACACAGACAACCATTCACACTCACACTCACACCTACGGTCAATTTAGAGTCACCAGTTAACCTAACCTGCATGTCTTTGGACTGTGGGGGAAACCGGAGCACCCGGAGGAAACCCACACGGACACGGGGAGAACATGCAAACTCCACACAGAAAGGCCCTTGCCGGCCATGGGGCTCGAACCCGAACCTTCTTGTTGTGAGGCGACAGCGCTAACCACCAATCCACAGTCAGACAGATTGTGTACAAATGGAGGAAATTCTTTTTTTTTTCAAAGGTCTTTTTATTGATAGCAAGTCAAGAATAATACAGTCACCATACAGGAAAGTAAATTTAGTTTTTCCAAACAGCATCCACCCGAGTCACAACATGTCTCATGCCCAAACATGGGCAAACACAGGCAACCATTGACAAAATTGAGAATAGACAGAACAAGAAAAAAGAAAAAATACATAAAAATCATCAGCAACAGTGCATCGGAAATATAAGTGAATACAGTATAAATTGTGAACAGAGAAACCCGACAAAAAAAAAAGGGGGGGGGGCTACTCAGAAATTTTGGTTGTGGGTTTTTCATAGAATACTAAGAAGGGGTGCCATATTCTGTAGAATTTATTCTCTGATCCCTGGATAGTGTATCTGATCTTTTCTAAGTTCATGCAGGACATCATGTCTCTGAGCCAGTGTGAATGAGAAGGAGGAGCTGGATCTTTCCATTTAAGTGAGATGGCTCGTCAAGCTAGTAAGGTGGCAAAAGCCACAAAGTTGAGCAGAGCTTTAGGCAGATCTAAATCTGGAGCAATGCCAAAAATAGCAGTCAGAGGATTTGGCTCGATTCGGTGATGAAGGGTCTCTGAAATCGCCTGAAAGACTAACGACCAGAAGTTACCTAAAGAGGGACATGTCCAGCACATGTGATACAGTGAGGCAGGTGCACCCTTACATTTATCACATGTAGGGTCAACATCAGGGAACATTCACGCTAGTTCGGTTTTTGATATGTGAATATGATGCACTACTTTGAATTGCAAAAGTGCATGTCGAGAACACATAGAGGAGGAGTGTATCCGATCAAGTACCGAGCCCCATATGTCCTCTGTAAAGGTATAATTCAAGTCTTGTTCCCAAGCAGATCTCATAGCTGCCGTTGAGGAACAGTGCAGTTTGGAAATAAGATTGAAAAGGTTAAACATAATACCTCTAGATGTGGGGTTAACCGAGAGAAATGTGTCATCGGGGTTGTCGGGGGGTTTACAAGGAAATTGGGCCATTAAACGCTGTATAAAATCTCTAATTTGTAAAAATCTAAAAAAAAGTGTCTTGGCAATACCAAAGGTGTCTGTCAATTGAGAGAAGCTAGCAAAACAATTATCAATGTATAGATCATCAAAGCATTTCAATCCTTTCCTGTGCCAGATCTTGAATGTGCCATCTTCCATTGAAGGGACAAAAAGATGATTAGCAGCAATTGGGCTTTGAAGTGAAAAATGTTGTAACCCAAAACTCTTCCTAAATTGGCCCCAGATTAGCAAGGAGTGTTTAACTACTGGGTTACTGTTGGGGATAGCCGAAGCTAGAGGAAGTGCAGCGCCTAAGAGGGTAGGTAAGGAAACAGGGTTACTAGCACAGACCTCAAATGGAGGAAATTCAAGACCATTGTTGCCCTCTCCAGGAGTGGTCGACCAACAAAGATCACTCCAAGAGCAAGGCACGTAATAGTCAGCGAGGTCACAAAGGACCCCAGGGCAACTTCTAAGCAACTGAAGGCCTCTCTCACATTTGCTAATGTAAATGTTCATGAGTCCACCATCAGGAGAACACTGAACAACAATGGTGTGCATGGCAGGGTTGCAAGGAGAAAGCCACTGCTCTCCAAAAAGAACACTGCTACTCATCTGCAGTTTGCTAAAGATCACATGGACAAGCCAGAATGTTTTGTGGATGGATGAGACCAAAATAGAACTTTTTGGTTTCAATGAGAAGCGTTATGTTTGGAGAAAGGAAAACACTGCATTCCAGCATAAGAACCTCATCCCATCTGTGAAACATGGTGGTGGTAGTATCATGGTTTGGGCCTGTTTTGCTGCATCTGGGCCAGGACGGCTTGCCATCATTGATGGAACAATGAATTCTGAATTATACCAGCGAATTCTAAAGGAAAATGCCAGGACATCTGTCCATGAACTGAATCTCAAGAGAAGGTGGGTCATGCAGCAAGACGACGAGCCTAAGCACACAAGTCGTTCTACCAAAGAATGGTTAAAGAAGAATAAAGTTAATGTTTTGGAATGGCCAAGTCAAAGTCCTGACCTTAATCCAATCAAAATGTTGTGGAAGGACCTAAAGCGAGCAGTTCATGTGAGGAAACCCACCAACATCTCAGAGTTGAAGCTGTTCTGTACGGAGGAATGGGTTAAAATTCCTCCAAGCCGGTGTGCAGGACTGATCAACAGTTACCGGAAACGTTTAGTTGCAGTTATTGCTGCACAAGGGGGTCACACCAGATACTGAAAGCAAAGGTTCACATACTTTTGCCACTCAGAGATATGTAATATTGGATAATTTTCCTCAATAAATAAATGACCAAGTATAATATTTTTGTTTCATTTGTAACTGTGTGTTCTTTATCTACTTGTAGGACTTGTGTGAAAATTTGACGTTTTAGGTCATATTTATGCAGAAATATAGAAAGTTCTAAAGGGTTCACAAACTTTCAAGCACCACTGTGACACCATATTTTTCTTTATTTTAATTTTACATTCTATATTTTGCCTTCATTTTGTCACTTGATTTTATGGACCACAATGGAAGTAAGTGTTTTCACTTTCTTGTGTAATCCCTGTATTTTTAATGTATTTGCAGTTGTTTGTCTGTATCTACATCGAATTTACTAAATAAAATCAATCAGCCTTTGAACGCTTTAGTTCCTTAAGAGGCTGCGTTTCCGATAGTGGGCGGGGACTGTTGCTATGATACAGTAAACACCTGCGTCTCAGTGGGTCAAGAACTCGCGATCGTCTCAATCTTTAAAAGGAGCAGCGAGTGAAAGAGAGAAGTTTATTTAATATTAGTAAGTGTCGACTCAGGTAAGGATTTCACAGCGTTAAAACTTTCTCTGACCGGAACCTGTCTGTTCTTCCCATCGCTGCGGATCAGTGCAGTTTCCGGATGGAGGGGTCAGGCTCGCGCTCACATTTTAACACACCGGATACGAACATCCCACTTTCACGCGCGTCTTCGGAGTAAAATCTGCGCGTGCAGCTCCTGTGACTGCTCTGCTTTAGGTGTCTAAAAATGTGCCTGAAAATAAACATGTGCTCCACACATCACTTCTCTCTGTCACATCAGTGTGTTTTGGTTCTGGTTCTGATTCTGATTCGTCATTTTGAACTACAGTTTCGTCATTTTCATCCGGTGGATTGACGCGCCGGTTATAATCAAATAGATTGTTTATTCTCTCTTAGGTATGTTTTTATTTGTAGGCCATTTGTATATTCGTTCATGCAGAAAAATAGAAAGCAAAAAAGATTCACGAGAAATGAATAAGAACAGCAGAATTTTTCACGCGTTTTCTACAGCAACGTTAATAGCCAGTGGACTGACGCATGCGCAGATGTCTATAGGAGGAGGCGTGTCCTGTACAGTATGGTAGTCAATAAATGCTGAAACTATGTACAGTTCTTTTAACATTTTATAACCAGTTAATGCTTGAGAACGTCTTTAAAACAAGAAACTATTGAAAAAGATTGATGAACACAACTTTTTTTTTTAACAAATGTTCATTTCAACATTTCAGTTGAAACTTGTATAATTCATGACAATAGACTGTGGGCGGCACGGTGGTGTAGTGGTTAGCACTGTTGCCTCACAGCAAGAAGGTCCTGGGTTCGAGCCCCGTGGCCGGCGAGGGCCTTTCTGTGCGGAGTTTGCATGTTCTCCCCGTGTCCGCGTGGGTTTCCTCCGGGTGCTTCGGTTTCCCCCACAGTCCAAAGACATGCAGGTTAGGTTAACTGGTGACTCTAAATTGACCGTAGGTGTGAATGTGAGTGTGAATGGTTGTCTGTGTCTATGTGTCAGCCCTGTGATGACCTGGCGACTTGTCCAGGGTGTACCCCGCCTTTCGCCCGTAGTCAGCTGGGATAGGCTCCAGCTTGCCTGCGACCCTGTAGAACAGGATAAAGCGGCTAGAGATGAGAAATGATGTTCATTTCAACATTTCAGTTGAAACTTGTATAATTCATGACAACAAACTGTGGGCGGCACGGTGGTGTAGTGGTTAGCACTGTCACCTCACAGCAAGAAGGTTCGAGAAGGTTCGGCGAGGGCCTTTCTGTGTGGTTCTGTGTTAGGCTCCAGCTTACCTGCGACCCTGTAGAACAGGATAAGTGGCTACAGATAATGGATGGATTGACAGCAAACTGGGGAGCGGACTGAACTTTTTTTTTTTAAAGCTTATAAAATATACCTGGCATTGATACATTCCCTTCCCTTCTGGGTCTGGTTCCTCTCAAGGAACATCTCTGGTTCCTCCTCATGTTATTTCTGAGATTGTTTCTTGCCACAGTGGCTGCTCATTAAGGATCTAAATCTCAGTCTTCATACAGATTTCTATAAAATTGATTTATGTCAGTGTCTGTCATTTTCTTAGTCTCTGTCCATCTCTCCATCCCACTAACTGCACTGAATATCAATTTCTAGGATTCACAATGGAAATTGTGCATGCATACACTAAGAAACGCAGGGAGTTTGGTCGCCCGTGTAACTTCTCGGACCGGCCAGCTGAGCTGAATGTGGACATTCTGCCCGACCCCTCTCTTATTGATGACTTCATAGCCCGAGATCCGTGTGATGTAGCCACACAGTGCACACCGGAAATGTCTGAACATGAGGTAAGTACAGGAAATTATCTAGTCACTCAATCATCTAGAATTTTCATCACAGTCATTTAGGGCAGCACGGTGGTGTAGTGGTTAGCGCTGTCACCTCACAGCAAGAAGGTCCTGGGTTCGAGACCAGCGGCCGACGAGGGCCTTTCTGTGTGGAGTTTGCATGTTCTCCCCGTGTCTGCGTGGGTTTCCTCCGGGTGCTCCGGTTTCTCCCGCAGTCCAAAGATATGCAAATTGGTGGCTTTCAATTGACCGTAGGTGTGAATGGTTGTTTGTCTCTGTATGTCAGCCCTGCGATGATCTGGTGATTTATCCAGGGTGTACTCTGCCTCTCGCCCATAGTCAGCTGGGATAAGCTCCAGCTCACCTCAACCCTGTACAGGCTAAGCGGCTACAGATAACGGATGGATGGATCACACTCATTTACTGCTCAGTCCATGGTCATTCCATTACATCATACCTCATCTCCGGTTTTATAGGTTATTTTTCTAAGAGAACAGATCCTAGAGCAACACACAAGCTCCAAGATACTTATTACAATAAACCTGATTCAGTATAAATACACTATATAAACAAAAAGTGTTTGTAGACACCTGACCATCACACCTATCTGTGGGCGTTTCCCAAACTGTTACCACAAAGTTGGAAGGACACAACTATATAAAATGTCTTTATGTGCTGTAACATTACAATTGACCTTTACTGGAACTGAGGAGCCCAAACCTGTTCCAGTGCAACAAGGCCCCTGTGCACAAAGTGAGGTTTATAAAGGCATAGCTTGCCATGGTTGGTGTGGAAGAACTTGAGTGGCCGGTAGAGAGCCATGACCTAAACCCCACTGAACACGCTTGGAATGAACTGGCATGCTGACGATAAGCTAGGTCTCCTCGTCCACCGTCACTGTCTGATCATATTAATGCTCTTGTAGCTGAAGAGCATATGCCCACAGCCATACTCTAAAATACAGTGAACAGCCTTCCCAGAAGAGTGGAGACTATTATAACAGTAAACAGGCGGACTACATCTGAAATGGGACGTTCACATAGGATGTAAGGTTCAGGTCTTCACAAACTTTTGGCCTTAAAGTGTGTCATTAGTCACTTATCATAGTCTGCTTTCTTTCCAGGTGAACACAGAGCGCTTTGAGTCTGAGTCACGTGGCATAAACCATGTGGAGGGGGGGTGGCCAAAAGATGTCAATCCTGAAGAAATGGAACAGACCATTCGCTACAGGAAGAAAGTGGAGAAGGATGAGAATTTTGTGAACGCCATCATGCAGCTTGGGAGTGTGAGTATGTCTTTTTATTTTATAGATCAAATGGGGTTAAACAAACTATCTGGAGAATGAAATAGTTAACTGTTCTTCAGTGAATCAGTGATTCTGATTGATGTTTGGGTTGATTTGTTAACACAGCATTAAATTCAGATTTTGCATTATGATCACAGTTACAAAATAGCCTGCATGGCTTAAATTTATCATGTGTGATATGCAAATTATAAAAGAATGACATACAGTGGTGCTTGAAAGTTTGTGAACCCTTTCGAATTTTCTACATTTCTGCATAAATATGACCTAAAACATCATCAGATTTTCACACAAGTCCTAAAAGTAGATAAAGAGAACCCAGTTAAACAAATGAGACAAAAATATTAATTTATTTATTGAGGAAAATGATCCAATATTACGTAACTGTGAGTGGCAAAAGTATGTGAACCTGAACATCTGCAGTTTGCTAAAGATCATGTGGACAAGCCAGAAGGCTATTGGAAAAATGTTTTGTGGATGGATGAGACCAAAATAGAACTTTTTGGTTTAAATGTGAAGCGTTATGTTTGGAGAAAGGAAAACACTGCATTCCAGCATAAGAACCTTGTCCCATCTGTGAAACATGGTGGTGGTAATATCATGGTTTGGGCCTGTTTTGCTGCATCTGGGCCAGGACGGCTTGCCATCATTGATGGAACAATGAATTCTGAATTATACCAGCGAATTCTAAAGGAAAATGTCAGGACATCTGTCCATGAACTGAATCTCAAGAGAAGGTGGGTCATGCAGCAAGACAACAACCCTAAGCGCACAAGTCGTTCTACCAAAGAATGGTTAAAGAAGAATAAAGTTAATGTTCTGGAATGGCCAAGTCAAAGTCCTGACCTTAATCCAATCGAAATGTTGTGGAAGGACCTGAAGCAAGCAGTTCATGTGAGGAAACCCACCAACATCCCAGAGTTGAAGCTGTTCTGTATGGAGGAATGGGCTAAAATTCCTCCAAGCTGGTGTGCAGGACTGATCAACAGTTACCGGAAATGTTTAGTTGCAGTTATTGCTGCACAAGGGGGTCACACCAGATACTGAAAGCAAAAGTTCACATACCTTTGCCCCTCACAGATATGTAATATTGGGTCATTTTCCTAAATAAATAAATGATCAAGTATAATATTTTTGTGGGGCAGCACGGTGGTGCAGTGGTTAGTGCTGTCACCTCACAGCAAGAAGGTCCTGGGTTCGAGCCCAACGGCTGACAGGGGTCTTTCTGTGTGGAGTTTGCATGTTCTCCCCGTGTCCGCGTGGGTTTCCTCCGGGTGCCCCGGTTTCCCTCACAGTCCAAAGACAAGCAAATGAGGCTAATTGGTGACTCTTAATTGACCGTAGGTGTGAATGTGAGTGTGGATAGTTGTCTGTGTCTATGTGTCAGCCCTGCGATGACCTGGTGACTTGTCCAGGGTGTACCCCGCCTTTCGCCCGTAGTCAGCTGGGATAGGCTCCAGCTTGCCTGCAACCCTGTAGGACAGGATAAAGTGGCTACAGATAATGGATGGATAATATTTTTGTCTCATTTGTTTAACTGGGTTCTCTTTATCTACTTTTAGGACTTGTGTGAAAATCTGATGATGTTTTAGGTCACATTTATGCAGAAATATAGAAAATTCTAAAGGGTTCACAAACTTTCAAGCACCACTGTAGTATCCAGAAATGTTTAGCCACAGAACCTGCCTGCTCAGCTGGCTGTGTTAGTGTTAGGGTACGCTGACACTTGCACGATTCCGTGGCACGCATTGGCACGACTCAAGTCGTGCCAGTGCGCAAACTAGTCGTAAACTGGCGTGAAGTGTGTGTAAACCCGTTGTGACTGCGTGCCATGTCGGGATGAGAATTTTGAAATGTTCAAAATTTTGGTCACGACAAAATTTCGCGACCGGGTCGTGAACTATGCGCAAACTGTTCGTGATCACGTCGTGAACTCGTCGGGACGATGCGGGAGGATGCGTGCCAGTGCGTGGAAGTGCGCGCCATGCCACGACTGTCACGAACTGCCACGAATAGTTCACAAACAGCTCACGTCGAGTTCACGAGTAGTTCACGACATGTTCACGAATTGGTGCGCGTCGCAGCGTGGCCGTGCCTTCCCACTGACACGGTCACGCATTGATGGCACGAGCAGTTCACGACTAGTTTACGCACTTCACGAACAGTTTGCGCATGGCACGAGCAGTTCACGACGAGTTCACGAGCAGTTCACGACTACTGAGCGACAGTGGCGCTCGTGTTGGTGCGGGGGTATATATAGGGCTTCCCGGACACTTCTCGCCATTCGCAATTTTTTTTCTTGCTTTTTTCTTTAATGTCTTTTATTTTCTATTCCTTCATGACTTTTTTTGGGGGGGGAGTTTCGTTTCTTTTATTTCAAAAATGGAACAACTGTGGATGCAGCTCATGAAGCTACTACCATTCTTTCTTGCCAAGGGACAGCACCAGCAGGGGACATGTAGTAATGTGACAGGTAGTCTCGCTGATCCTTTGCGTCCTTCTGGGTATGATGGCCGGTTAGAGGCAGCAGCCCCTGCAGGTGTCGGTCAGTCCTCCATCCACCAGGGATCAGATCATGTGTGTTCGGATCTTCGCGGTCCACTTCTGAAATTGCGTGTGGGTATCTGATGAGGATGAGGTTGTGCATGACACAGGCGTGCCCAAGTCGGCACGACACCGTCCGAATTGCGCAAACTCGTCGTGCCAATGCGGGAAGTGCGTAAACTATGTGCAAACTATGCGTGAACTCGTCGTGCCAGTTCGTGAATGTGGACGGGCACGCATTCGTGAACTCGTCGTGAACTATGCGTGAACTAGTTGTGAACAGTGCGGGAGCCTCCCAGTTCGTGCTCCAAAATGGCACGACTTGCCACGACAAAATCGTGGCCAAAAGTCGTGCAAATGTCAGCCTAGGGTTAGTGTTCGTGATGGACACAATTGTTGCAGTACGTTTTTGCTCTATACATTTTTCTTTGATGCATTTTTTTGGTTATTCATTAAAAGGTGTCATTTATAACAAATACACGTATGGAACTGGTGGATTTCTCCATCACTGACTGGTCTTTCTCTCTACTGTAGAGCATGGAGCACTGTGTCAGACAGAACAATGCCATTAATATCTATGAGGAGTACTTTGATGAAGAGGAGATACTGGAGGAGGTGAAGGAGCAGCCTTCAGCCAAAACCATCAATGTTTTCAGGTGACATTATTGATCAGTATGGCTCCAAAATCACAAAGACTAGTGCTGGAAATTATTCTGTCTCGATGAATCCCTGGTCAGAGCTGAGATTGTATGAGAGATAGAACTAATGTTCTAATCCTTCTCTGATCTTGTCTGTGTTCAGAGACCCGAACAAGGTGAAGCGCACTGCCACCAGTCTCTCATGGCACCCTGATGGCTCCTGCAAGCTGGCTGTGGCTTATTCGTCTTTAGAGTTTCAGAAATTAAGCAAAAACATGTGCTACGACTCCTATATTTGGGACATCGGTATGGCAAGAGTATCTTTGATGCTGTTGTGGTTTAGGTTTTTGTAATGTTGAAACTATCAAACTATTTTGTAGGCATGTGATGTCTTCACATCTTGGTAATCAAGCACTAAAATTTTGAGTCAGTTTTGAACAGATACATGATATAGATGCTTCTAATGACCTCAGTGGACATAATTTAATGACTTTTATAACAAATCAATCCTGTGGTGTTTTAAGTGATGACTATTTTTTTTTCCTTACAGAAAAACAAAATAAACCTGAACTGACCCTGAAACCTGCCTCTCCGCTCGTCTCTCTGGAGTATAACCCCAAAGACTCTCATATCCTAGTTGGGGGATGCTACAATGGACAAATTGGTGAGGACAAACAAGCTAAGTCTTTATCATGACAGAAGTCCAGTTATACTTACCTGCTTGTCATTGCTTTTATAATCAGGAATATTTTATATTATTCTATCCACATTCACTGGATATGAGTAATTGTGTGCTCTGATTGGCTACTCTACTACTAGGCTATCAGCTTATACCGTGAGTAGAGAAAAACAAAATGGCAGAGTGTTTTGTTGAACCAGCTGAGTACGAAATAAAAACTCTACTTAAAAACAAAACCCCCCAAAATACAAAAAAGCAACAAAATATGGAATGAAAGTATTTGATGGTAAGGACATATATTTTTTAATTTTTCAAGAATTATTATTATTATTATTATTGCATTTTTCACAAATTGCTCCTGTCATTTCACCGGTTTGTTACCTCACCCGGGACGGAGTCCACCAGGGGGCGAGGTATTGTTTTCGGTCGGGTTTTTTTGTAAACGATATTACAGGAAAACGGCTGGACCAATCTTCATGAAACTTTCAGGATAGATAGAAGAAAGAAGAAGAAACCTTTATTCGTCACATGCACACTTCAAGCACAGTGAAATTCATCCTCTGCATTTAACCCATCTGAAGCAGTGAACACACGCAGAGCAGTGGGCAGCCACACCAGAGCGCCCGGGGAGCAGTCAGGGGTCAGGTATCTTGCTCAAGGGCACCTCAGCCCAAGGCCGCCCCATGTTAACCTAACTGCATGTCTTTGGACTGTGGGGGAAACCGGAGCACCCGGAGGAATCCCACGCAGACACGGGGAGAACATGCAAACTCCACACAGAAAGGCCCTCGCCGGCCGCTGGGTTCAAACCCGGAACCGTCTTGCTGTGAGGCGACTGTGCTAACCACTACACCACCGTGCCACCGTGCCAGATGAGCATTGGTCTCTAATAGAACCTCCAACATTTTGAGGGTCATCCAGTCAAGGTTACCAAAAAGGTCAAAATCGTTTTTGTTGTGTCTGCTGCCTCATATAGAGGCGCTAGCCACTACATCATCGTGCTGTAAGAATGTAAGTGTAACAATCGCGCACTGCGCATGCGCATACACGTGTTCCGATTAAAATGGCCAGTGAGTGTACACAATTTGGTTGACCATTTTGAAATAAATGGACTAAACAAAAGAAAATCACTTTCAGACATGTTTACTCAACTCAAACTTTATTTATAAAGCACTTTACAACAACCGAAGCTGACTAAAGTGCTGCACAGATTAGTAGAACAGTAATGAACTTGAAATAAAGTAAAAATAAGGCAGACATAAAAGTAATAAAATACCGAATTTAAAAAAGCCATAAAATACATACATAAAACAAAATGTAAAACAATAAAATACAAATATGAAATAAATATACAAATATAATACAAAAAGTGCCAGCTCAATTAAAAGCTATAGAGAAAAGATGCATTTTAAAAGAGGATTTAAAAACCTGTATGGAGTCAGCCGATCTAATGTGCCATGGCAGACTGTTCCAAAGCCAAGGAGCAGCCACCCCAAAGGCTCGATCACCATTGGTCTTTAGCTGAGATTTGGGTACAGTCAGTAGCAGCTGATTTGCTGATCTTAATGTTCTTCCAGGGGCATGAATGTGTAGCAGCTCAGTCAGGTACTGGGGGGGGCAGCCCATTAAGAGCTTTGAAAACAAACAGTAAAATCTTAAAATCAATCCTAAATGAGACCAGGAGCCAGTGGAGTGAGGCTAAGACTGGGGAAATATGATCACGCTTACGTGTCCTAGTAAGAAGGCGGGCCGTTGCGTTCTGCACAAACTGCAGACTATGTAACAAAGTGTGATCCAGGCCAACATAAAGTGAGTTACAGTAATCCAGCCGTGTGTTAATAAAAGCCTGAGTTACAGTCTCCAGGTCTCTCCGGGAAAGATAGCCCTTAACTTTAGATAAAATTCTTAGGTGGAAGAAGCTTGTGTTTACAACCGAGCTGATCAAACTTAAGTCTGGTGTCAAAGATCACACCAGGGTTTTTTACCGATGACCGAATGTTTGGTGTTAGTGGACCAAGAACATCTGCCATACTATCCAATGGATCACACCCAGACATTATGATCTCGGTCTTATTCTCGTTTAAGTTTAAAAAGTTTCTGGCCATCCAGGATTTTATATAATTTAGGCATTCCAGCGGTGTCTTTATAGAGCTATTGTCTGTGGATTTTATGCCTATTACAGAGGGAAAGTGCGTTCCACTGAGCTCTAGCGCCGGGCCTTTTCCGGGAAATAAGAGTTTCGATCATGGCGACAGCATGTGTATGTCAGCCTCGGTTCGGAGGTTTCAGTTTCGAAAACTGTAAGAGGTAAGAGTAGAATAATATAAAGTACAGACACTTGGTATATTTTACTTCTGTGATTTTTTTTTTTTAATTGTTCATTTTTGGATTACGCTTCATTTTTGTTGCTACTGCCTCATAGAGTAAATATATATATACTATATTTACTGTATGGACATGGGATCAGAAAACAATTTTATTTATAAGCAGTAGCCACACGTAGCCATAGGGTACCCATTTTTTTCACAATATCTTCCTTCATATTCATCATAAGTGCTACCAGGCGAGGTTTGTTTTGCCTGGCAACCCTTATTTACATTTTTCATCTTTAAGCATTAAAATTTGTTGAATTTTTTTAGATCTGGTTCAAAAGCTCAAAGAAGTTGGAAAATGACATAACTGAACTGTCCAAGGAAGAATTAAATAAATGTCTATAGCTATTCTATGCCTCGGCACGACAGCAAGACGACGCTTTCTACAAAAAACAAAACAAAAAAACACAAGTCAATTTGTGCAGCCATCGATAGGTTTTTAAGAAGTCAGCCAAAGTGGAACTGATTTTGTTGGACGTTTTGTAGAAAGTTTTTATTTATTGAATTTGCAAAAAATAAAAATGCCGTTTCTCAAAATCCAGTGAATGTGGGTATAATAAAACAGTTATTCCACTCAATCTCATCGTACATGGCTTATCGCCTCATCGGCTATCAGCTCATGTATGACTCAATTTTGTGGAATTACTGTTAATTATATTATGCATTGCTGCTGAATTCTCGATTCTGAACAATCAGGAGGTGTTGAATAATTTAGTGAGAACTTACAGTACACATGGACTTGTTTGATGGATGCACCACATAAGCATAAACATTTAAAAAATTTGTGTAATTGTTGAGATGGTAAAATTTTCTGTGATGAGAATTTTATTGAATGTTTTTGGAAGGAGTTGCCAGTGACAGTGCTTTGCAGTAGACAGAAGGAAAGTTGTCATTTTGTGCCAAAGTGTTCTGACATGGGAAAGACATTTTCCCAAGCTTTTTTTTGTCTGATTAACTTAGAGAGAAAGAAAAAAAAGAAAGGCAGGTGAGGGAATGACTATTTATACAGTGGTGCTTAAAAGTTTGTGAACCCTTTAGAATTTTCTATGTTTCTGCATAAATATGACCTAAAACATCATCAGATTTCCACACAAGTCCTAAAAGTAGATAAAGAGAACCCAGTTAAACAAATGAGACAAAACTATTATACTTGGTCATTTATTTATTGAGGAAAATGATCCAATATTACATATCTGTGAGTGGCAAAAGTATGTGAACCTAGAGGATTAGCAGTTAATTTGAAGGTGAAATTAGAGTCAGGTGTTTTCAATCAATGGGATGACAATCAGGTGTGAGTGGGCACCCTGTTTTATTTAAAGAACAGGGATCTATCAAAGTCTGATCTTCACAACACATGTTTGTGGAAGTGTATCATGGCATGAACAAATGAGGTTTCTGAGGACCTCAGAAAAAGTGTTGTTGAAGCTCATCAGGCTGGAAAAGGTTACAAAACCATCTCTAAAGAGTTTGGAATCCACCAATCCACAGTCAGACAGATTGTGTACAAATGGAGGAAATTTAAGACCATTGTTACCCTCCTCAGGAGTGGTTGACCAAAAAAATCACTCCAAGAGGAAGGCATGTAATAGTCAGCGAGGTCACAAAGGACCCCAGGGTAACTTCTAAGCAACTGAAGGCCTCTCTCACATTGGCTAATGTTAATGTTTATGAGTCCACCATCAGGAGAACACTGAACAACAATGGTGTGCATGGCAGGGTTGCAAGGAGAAAGCCACTGCTCTCCAAAAAGAACATTGCTGCTCGTCTGCAGTTTGCTAAAGATCACATGGACAAGCCAGAAGGCTATTGGAAAAATGTTTTGTGGATGGATGAGACCAAAATAGAACTTTTTGGTTTAAATGAGAAGCGTGATGTTTGGAGAAAGGAAAACACTACATTTCAGCATAAGAACCTTATCCCATCTGTGAAACATGGTGGTGGTAGTATCATGGTTTGGGCCTGTTTTGCTGCATCTGGGCCAGGACGGCTTGCCATCATTGATGGAACAACGAATTCTGAATTATACGGTACCAGCGAATTATAAAGGAAAGTGTCAGGACATCTGTCCATGAACTGAATCTCAAGAGAAGGTGGGTCATGCAGCAAGACAACAACCCTAAGCACACAAGTCGTTCTACCAAAGAGTGGTTAAAGAAGAATAATGTTTTGGAATGGCCAAGTCCTGACCTTAATCCAATCGAAATGTTGTGGAAGGACCTGAAGCGAGCAGTTCATGTGAGGAAACCCACCAACATCCCAGAGTTGAAGCTGTTCTGTACAGAGGAATGGGCTAAAATTCCTTCAAGCCAGTGCGCAGGACTGATCAACAGTTACCGAAAACGTTTAGCTGCAGTTATTGCTGCACAAGGGGGTCACACCAGATACTGAAAGCAAAGGTTCACATACTTTTGCCACTCACAGATATGTAATATTGGATCATTTTCCTCAATAAATAAATGACCAAGTGTAATATTTTTGTCTCATTTGTTTAAGTGGGTTCTCTTTATCTACTTTTAGGACTTGTGTGGAAATCTGATGATGTTTTAGGTCATATTTATGCAGACATATAGAAAATTCTAAAGGTTTCACAAACTTTTAAGCACCACTGTAGCTGGTGTAACATAAGTGATAAAACAGGAATTAATTGTTTCTTGGATGTTCCATAACCTTAAATGGAAACGGATGAAAGTTGTGACATTTTTCTTGATGAAAGAAAGATTCCTTGCATTTGCAGAATGCTGTGGTATAAGAATAATAAAATGCTGTAGGACTGTGCTCTTATTGGGTGGAAATAGTCCCGGTCACTGATTATTTTCCCCAGTGACTAAACGGTCCATTGTGTTTTATTCATTACATTATATGATCATTACTGCTTCTTACTTTCTGTTACTCTTTTTTTAATCTTAATGGCTAACCTTGTGCAACTTTTGTTTTTTTGATTTTGTATTAATTGTGACACTTCATGTGAGACTGATTACTCTTAGCTGCCATAAGCATGATCATTTCTCAGCGAACATTTAATGGAAAGTGTTTTTTTTTTCTTCTTTCTGTCAGCAATTCTTTTAAAAATCCTATCACTTGTGTAAGACTGATGTGTATGGGTAGTATCTCACTGGGCTGCGACAGCCTGCGACTAGTTGGAGACACAACAATTGTGATAAAATATGCGAATTAGCTACAGTTTTCACTTGGAATCACACTGAATTGATATTCGCATATTTTATCGCAATTGTTGTGTCTCCAACTAGTTTCAGGCTGTCGCAGCCCAGTGAGATACACTCGCACTTCCTGTCTCACGGAAACTGACGTGAGAAGGGTTCGTGACGGCTTTGTGACACCAGCGACGCATTTGCGGCTATTTTGAGAGAAATTTTGTTGCACAAATTTTTTGAACATGTTCAAAATTTCAGTGACGAAGGAGCGACACTTTGTGACTCATGCAAGGAAATTGAAAAGCCCCACGAATGTTTAAAGACATTTTTGAAACTCTCTCGCGAATGACGTTCGCAATTTGTTGCAAGCTGTTGCAACCCAGTGAAATACGGGCTTACGGCAATTCAGGTTGGGTGTTTGGCACAAAAATGCTAAAGTCTGTTTCGATATTAATTGAAGTATATTGTGCTGATAGCTATAAAATGATTTAAAATGTATTTTATATGTAAGACTAAACTGTGCCGAGTTTCCCAAAAGCATCGTAACCAAAGATCATCATTAAAGCGATTGAGCGAGCAGCACAATGAACAATCTCTCTCCTAGTTAAGATGCTCTTAGCGTTAAAAGGCTTTTGGGAAACCTACCACTGAGTGATTGGCTTCTTTGCAGTGTACTGGGACACACGGAAAGGCAGCCAGCCGGTTGAGATGTCTGCCATTGAGAACAGCCATACAGACCCGGTGTACAAGGTCATCTGGCTACAGTCAAAGACAGGCACAGACGTCTTCTCAGCTTCCACTGATGGGCAGGTCAGTGCACAGTAATAACACAGTAAACTGTGTCATTATGATGCTGTTCATGACCATGTTTATTCCTACTGTGCTGAATGTTCATCATAGCATGGCATCTTACTACACTCTCAGAAAACAGAGTACATTTATTGTATCTTTAGGGGTACAACGGCTTGTTACTGGGGCAGTACCCTCCTAAGGTACTCATTTGTACCCTTTATATACTGCTTGGGAACATATATGTACCTTTTTGACCCTGAAAAGGTACACATACAGTGGTGCTTGAAAGTTTGTGAACCCTTTAGAATTTTCTATATTTCTGCATAAATATGACCTAAAACATCATCAGATTTTCACACAAATGAGACAAAAATATTATACTTGGTCATTTATTTATTGAGGAAAATGATCCAATATTACATAACTGTGAGTGGCAAAAGTATGTGAACCTAGAGGATTAGCAGTTAATTTGAAGGTGAAATTCGAGTCAGGTGTTTTCAATCAATGGGATGACAATCAGGTGTAAGTGGGCACCCTGTTTTATTTAAAGAACAGGGATCTATCAAAGTCTGATCTTCACAACACATGTTTGTGGAAGTGTATCATGGCACGAACAAAGGAGATTTCTGTGGACCTCAGAAAAAGCATTGTTGATGCTCATCAGGCTGGAAAAGGTTACAAAACCATCTCTAAAGAGTTTGGAGTCCACCAATCCACAGTCAGACAGATTGTGTACAAATGGAGGAAATTCAAGACCATTGTTACCCTCCCCAGGAGTGGTCGACCAATAAAGATCACTCCAAGAGCAAGGCGTGTAATAGTCAGCGAGGTCACAAAGGACCCCAGGGTAACTTCTAAGCAACTGAAGGCCTCTCTCACATTGGCTGATGTTAATGTTCATGAGTCCACCATCAGGAGAACACTGAACAACAATGGTGTGCATGGCAGGGTTGCAAGGAGAAAGCCACTGCTCTCCAAAAAGAACATTGCTGCTCGTCTGCAGTTTGCTAAAGATCATGTGAACAAGCCAGAAGGCTATTGGAAAAATGTTTTGTGGACGGATGAGACCAAAATAGAACTTTTTGGTTTAAATGAGAAGCGTGATGTTTGGAGAAAGGAAAACACTGCATTCCAGCATAAGAACCTTATCCCATCTGTGAAACATGGTGGTGGCAGTATCATGGTTTGGACCTGTTTTGCTGCATCTGGGCCAGGACGGCCCAGCACTGTGAAATTCTTTTCTTCACGTATCCTAGCTTGTTAGGATATCCTAGCTTGTTCTGAATTATACCAGCGAATTCTAAAGGAAAATGTCAGGACACCTGTCCATGAACTAAATCTCAAGAGAAGGTGGGTAATGCAGTAAGACAACGACCCTCAGCACACAAGTTGTTCTACCAAAGAATGGTTAAAGAAGAATAAAGTGAATGTTTTGGAATGGCCAAGTCAAAGTCCTGACCTTAATCCAATCGAAATGTTGTGGAAGGACCTGAAGCGAGCAGTTCATGTGAGGAAACCCACCAACATCCCAGAGTTGAAGCTGTTCTGTGCAGACGAATGGGCTAAAATTCCTCCAAGAAATTCCTCCAAGTTGCAGGACTGATCAACAGTTACCGGAAACGTTTAGTTGCAGTTATTGCTGCACAAGGGGGTCACACCAGATACTGAAATCAAAGGTTCACATACTTTTGCCACTCAGATATTGGATAATTTTCCTCAATAAATAAATGACCAAGTATAATATTTTTGTTTCATTTTTTTAACTAGATTCTCTTTATCTACTTTTAGGACTTGTGTGAAAATCTGATGATATTTGAGGTCATATTTATGCAGAAATATAGAAAATTTTAAAGGCTTCACAAACTTTCAAGCACCTTGAAGTCCAATAATGAGCCCTAGGGTATACATTAGTGTAGACTGTACCTTGGTGGACAGAAATGGACTCCTACTGTACCCCTGTTTCTGACGGTGTACAATATCTGGGTTTATTTGGGAGACCTAGTGCACATACACAATCACTGCTCTTTCCATATGCTTAATTTACTTTGTGCCCTGCTATAAAGCTTACACGTAGACATGTGTTATTGGATCAGGTGCTGTGGTGGGACGTTCGGAAGATGACTGAGCCCACAGAAACTCTGGTGCTGGACCCCAGCAAGAAGGGGAATCTGGAAAACGCACTGGGTGCCATCTCACTGGAGTTTGAACCCACCATGGTGAGTGAGACTCCTCTATATCCTGAATTGAAAACTGAGAATAAATATGAACAATATGGATTAATATGTGGCGTTTTCTTCATCAGCCCACTAAGTTCATGGTTGGGACAGAACAGGGGTTGGTGGTTTCATGCAACCGGAAAGCCAAAACTCCAGGAGATAAGATTGTATGCACGTATAGTGGACATCACGGGCCGATATACGCTCTGCAGAGGAACCCTTTCTTTCCGAAGAACTTCCTGACCGTGGCTGACTGGACTGTCCGTATCTGGTCTGAGGACATTAGAGAATCTTCCATCATGTGGACGAAGTAAGTGCCTCGAATTGCTAATACACAGACTAACGAAGCCACTTAAAAGTGCCTCCTGGAGTCTGTTTCAATAGTAATCCAATGGCATTGATTTTCTAATTTTAATCTTATCAGTGAAGATATGTTAAAGACAAGATTTGGTAATGAGGCATTTAACGTCATGCTGCTATATTTGGTATCCAGGCTGCATACTTCCTTGTTCTCGCTTTCTCCATAAAAAAGGTAACACTGATATTTGCCTTTATTCTGTCACTTATACTTTACAGCACTGTGAAATTCTTTTCTTCACGTATCCTAGCTTGTTAGGAAGCTGGGGTCAGAGCACAGAGTCAGTTGTGATATAGTGCCCCTGGAGTAGAGAGGGTTAAGGGCCTTGCTCAAACACCCAGCAGTGGCAGCTTTGTAGTGCAGTGGCTTAAACCTCCAGCCTTCTGATCAGTCACCCATATTTAGGTGCATTTGGTGCAAAATTATTTTTCTGTTATCTCTTCTTATGCAGATATCAAACAGCCTACCTGTCAGATGGATGTTGGAGTCCTGTTAGACCTTTAGTCTTCTTTACGGTCAAAATGGATGGCACTTTAGACATATGGGACTTCCTGTTCAAGCAGAATGACCCAGTGCTCACTCTTAAAGTAGGTTCCCTTTGACCCAGTCTTACCTCCGAACCCAAATGTACCAAACAGTTCTGCTAGTGCTTCAGAAATCTGAGTTGGTTTATTTCAGTTATTATAAAGTAATGGTGATTTATAATGACACATTTCCTGAAAGGCTGAATAAAAAAAACATTCTCTGACTTGCTGCTTATGGCAGGTGAGCGACGAGGCTCTGTGCAGCATGCGTGTGCAGGATAATGGCCGTTTTCTGGCTTGTGGCTCACAGCTTGGCACTGCCACTCTGCTCGAGTTGTCATCAGGCCTGTGCACAATGGAGAAAAATGACAGAGTAGTGGCAACAGCGGTGAGACACACACACACACACACACACACACACACACAGTTCCGACATACAACCCCGATTCCAAAAAAGTTGGGACAAAGTACAAATTGTAAATAAAAACGGAATGCAATGATGTGGAAGTTTCAAAATTCCATATTTTATTCAGAATAGAACATAGATGACATATCAAATGTTTAAACTGAGAAAATGTATCATTTAAAGAGAAAAATTAGGTGATTTTAAATTTCATGACAACAACACATCTCAAAAAAAGTTGGGACAAGGCCATGTTTACCACTGTGAGACATCCCCTTTTCTCTTTACAACAGTCTGTAAACGTCTGGGGACTGAGGAGACAAGTTGCTCAAGTTTAGGGATAGGAATGTTAACCCATTCTTGTCTAATGTAGGATTCTAGTTGCTCAACTGTCTTAGGTCTATTTTGTTGTATCTTCCTTTTTATGATGCGCCAAATGTTTTCTATGGGTGAAAGATCTGGACTGCAGGCTGGCCAGTTCAGTACCCGGACCCTTCTTCTACGCAGCCATGATGCTGTAATTGATGTAGTATGTAGTTTGGCATTGTCATGTTGGAAAATGCAAGGTCTTCCCTGAAAGAGACGTCGTCTGGATGGGAGCATATGTTGCTCTAGAACCTGGATATACCTTTCAGCATGGATGGTGTCTTTCCAGATGTGTAAGCTGCCCATGCCACATGCACTAATGGAACCCCATACCATCAGAGATGCAGGCTTCTGAACTGAGCGCTGATAACAACTTGGGTCGTCCTTCTCCTCTTTAATCCGAATGACATGGCGTCCCTGATTTCCATAAAGAACTTCAAATCTTGATTCGGCTGACCACAGAACAGTTTTCCACTTTGCCACAGTCCATTTTAAATGAGCCTTGGCCCAGAGAAGACGTCTGCGCTTCTGGATCATGTTTAGATACGGCTTCTTCTTTGAACTATAGAGTTTTAGCTGGCAACGGTGGATGGCACGGTGAATTGTGTTCACAGATAATGTTCTCTGGAAATATTCCTGAGCTCATTTTGTGATTTCCAATACAGAAGCATGCCTGTATGTGATGCAGTGCCGTCTAAGGGCCTGAAGATCATGGGCACCCAGTATGGTTTTCCAGCCTTGACCCTTACGCACAGAGATTCTTTCAGATTCTCTGAACCTGTTGATGATATTATGCACTGTAGATGATATGTTCAAACTCTTTGCAATTTTACACTGTCGAACTCCTTTCTGATATTGCCCCACTATTTGTCGGCACAGAATTAGGGGGATTGGTGATCCTCTTCCCATCTTTACTTCCGAGAGCCGCTGCCACTCCAAGATGCTCTTTTTATACCCAGTCATGTTAATGACCTATTGCCAATTGACCTAATGAGTTGCAATTTGGTCCTCCAGCTGTTCCTTTTTTGTACCTTTAACTTTTCCAGCCTCTTATTGCCCCTGTCCCAACTTTTTTGAGATGTGTTGCTGTCATGAAATTTCAAATGAGCCAATATTTGGCATGAAATTTCAAAATGTCTCACTTTCGACATTTGATATGTTGTCTATGTTCTATTGTGAATACAATATCAGTTTTTGAGATTTGTAAATTATTGCATTCTGTTTTTATTTACAATTTGTACTTTGTCCCAACTTTTTTGGAATCGGGGTTGTAAGTAGGATATACAGTCAAAAGTCAAGTCAAAGTCTCTTCTACACCAGGATCTGGTCTTCCCAGGCAGTCTCCTGTCCCAGTACTACCCAGTTCCTTAAAGTGCATATTCTGGACCAATTTCGTTTTTTTTATATGAAAGTATGTCCCTTTACACACTCATCCAGAAGGGTAATTTTGCACAAGACCATCTGTCTACAGCAGAAAAAAATAAAATAACAAAACGCATCTGGAAAAATCCCAAGGGAGTCTGGAGCCAGATTTGTGACGTTACCTGCGGAAGCGCCAGCAGGCTGTGTGAGCTTTGCACGGTTTCAGTGCACAGCCTGTGTAGACCAAGCGCGCCCATTTCTCTCTCATTGTCCGGTCTTTTGGAAAACGATGAGTACTAATCCCATCAAGATTGGTGTTGCTACACCCTCCTACGATACATCTGTTAACCATTTTAATAATTACGTGATAACGTTGAAGAAATCTGCAGAAAACCACCAGGTCGTTTTCTCATAAACAAACCAGCACTGACATAGGATTCAGAGAGAGGTGTCCCGCATGCGACGTCACGAAAATCAACGTTTCCCAGGAAATCCAAATGCCAAGTTTTTTCAGAGGCGGACCAATTCGCCTCAAATGGCATGATTTCAACTGAATTTTTCTGATATTGCACAAGGTAAAAAAAAATTGCACAAAATGCAGAATGTTACAGATATTTGACCAAAGTTTAATATAAAATAGGAAAATTACATTGATCTTGCTCCTGAATTTACCCGTGATATGCACTTTAAGGCGCATGGGTGTGGCACTGATCTCTGATTTGTTAGCCCTTGGCCTCTCACCTATTATATAGCTAGGGTTACAGTGGGGTGCTAGTCCTCTGGTAACCGCGAGAGTTTGACTCTCCACTCACATCTGTATTGCAACATGCCTTGTCAGATGGCAGTAGGTACCATTTTTATGATGGTCTTTGGTATGACCTGACCTCAAGTATAACTCGTGATCTCCCGATCGAGAGGCAGACACGCTAACCACTAGGCCAGCTCGCGGTTAGGATATGCAGTATCTGTCTAAAAATCAGAACATGCTCAATTGATTTTATTTTGTAAAATATTTTACATAAGGCAGCACAGTGGTGTAGTGGTTAGCAATGTCGCCTCACAGCAAGAAGGTTCTGGGTTTGAGCCCAGCGGCTTGCGAGGGCCTTTCTGTGCGGAGTTTGCATGTTCTCCCCATGTCTGTGTGGGTTTCCTCCGGGTGCTCCGGTTTCCCTCACAGTCCAAAGACATGCAGGTTAGGCTAATTGGTGACTCTAAATTGACCGTAGGTGTGAATGTGAGCATGAATGGTTGTTTGTCTCTGTGTCGGCCCTGTGATGACCTGGCGACTTGTCCAGGGTGTACCCCGCCTCTCGCCCATAGTCAGCTGGGATAGGCTCCAGCTTGCCCGCGGGTACGGATAATGGATGGATATTTTATGTATTAGCAAGTAATTTACATTTAGATACATGAACTTTGTTTCACAACTACCTAAGAAAGATACACTTTTTTCTTTCAAGGACTGAAAGCAAATCACCTTCTACCATTTTGTTCATTTTTCTGACATGGAGTATGCTTTTTAAAGCAATTTTTAAATATGGATTCTTTACAATATGTTTTTAAAATTATTTTATAGTCTAAATGTCTTTACTTACGAAGTATTTTATTTGAAAGCTTAAATAAATGATATGAGCACACAATGTTCTCGCCCTTTCATATAGGCCATATAAATATGTAAATTCTTATAAAATGTGAAAACAGTTTTTGTTGTGGCTACTGCCGCATATAGAGGCTGTAGCCACTATGTCATTGTGCTGTAAGAGTGTAACAGTCGCGCACTGCACATACACGTGTTCCAATTAAAATGACGGTGAGTGTATACAATTCGGTTCACCATTCGAAATAAATGGACTAGACTAAAGAAATTGCTTTTAGACATGTTTATGCTTATTACCGATGGAAAGTGCGTTCCTATTTTAAAATATACTCCAGGTCATCCACCTTTCCTTGTCTTCTTCGGCCAGTGGTCCATGTGTGATGTAGATGTGACGCACTTCCGAGTTGTTACAGAAAGTTGTTGAAAAGAGTATTGAGACCACTGAGCTCTAGCGCTGGGCCTTTTCCGGGAGATAAGAGTTTGGGTCATGGTGACAGCGTGTGTTTGTCAGCCTCAGTTTGGAGGTTTCAGTTTTGAAAACTGTAAGAGGTAAGAGTAGAATAATATAAAGTACAGACACTTGGTATATTTTACTTCTGTAATTTTTAAATTGTTCATTTTTGGATTACGCTTCATTTTTGTGGCTACTGCCTCATAGAGTAAATATATGTGCTGTATTTACTGTATGGACACGGGATCAGAAAACAATTTATTCATAAGCAGTAGCCACATGTACCCATAGGGTACCTATTTTTAAATTTAGTAGATGCCTCCTCTATGTTATTAGAGCTTAAATAAAGCATGCAAATGATGACATAAATATATTTATTTACATCTAAGTCAGGATTGTAATGAAATTGTGCTCAACGACGTTATCTACAAGGATGTCCCGAACTATAGTATTTTATGATGTGTTTTATTAATGCCAGAGTGTTCTGAAATCTTCTGTGCTGCTTCGGAATTCAGATGTAATATATAGCATCTATGTGTGTTGACAGATGTTTGAACGTGAGACGAAGCGGGAGAAGATTCTGGAGGCCCGACAAAGAGAGCTGCGGCTGAAAGAGCGAAGTCGCTCAGAGCAGAGCAAGGATGAAGAAACCAAAGAGGAGGGAGAGGAGAGCGCTGAGGACCTGTTGACCCAGACAGAGAGAGAGTTCTATGAGATGGTGGAAGCAGAAATGAAGAAAATGGGGCTCGAGAAGAAAATACAGACATAGAAAAACAAGGTCAGAAATTCTCTACATAACATTTGTTATGTAAGCAATGAAACAAGATAGGACATGCAGTCTGCTTCCTGTCAGGCAGCATTATACTACCTTCAAATCATTAGTTTTCTTTTGTTTCAGACATGTAAAAGTTTTTACCTTTACCTGACATGTTTCGACGGTGTAACTTCCGTCTTCATCAGAGGGTCACCCGGATGTTGGTGTGTGACATGCCTTTATAATCAGCTGATGTTAAAGGTAAAGGTAAAAACTTTTACATGTCTTAAACAAAAGAAAACTAATGATTTGATTTAAGAAGACATAATGAACGTAATATATTTATTATACTACCTTGTCATTAATTATTTTCCTACAGCAGCATTTCCTGTAGTGTTTTATTCCTCCACAGCAATTTGCTAATTGTATGGTTATCAGACTTGAGGGATCAGGGACATCATACTTAACCATTTATAGTTACTTAGATATCAAATAAACAACTTAATTCCTGTTATCACTTAGCTGTAAACCACAGCTAGATCACTCTGATCAGCCTTTCTCTCACAATCTCTTGAAATTAAGATAGAAAATGCAACTTGTTACAAAAAACCCACAAAGCTTTCCGTCCTCAAGGCTTTCCTGTGTTAGGAAACTTCATCATATCAACAATTACAAATATTTTTAATCTATACAAGTCACTGTGCAATATACTACTATAGAAATGAAGACGTATTAGAACTAGTGCGCTAATATGAACCTTGTTATTTGTCTTGCAGCTGGCACTATTGTCACTATTGAGCTGCTCTTCTAGAAAAGTAATCAACACCTTCAGATTTGAGAATTCCAATCAGAGTTGAGATTTCAGCAGCAGTGTGGTTTAAACTGGAATAAGCAATTGGAGTCACTTACAAAAATGTTTAAAAATTCAATTTTAAAGGCATTTTCCATCAAATCAAGATTAAATGCTAAATCAAGTGCTATATCCTTTCAATCGAGAATCATAATCTGCATTTTACAGATTACTCAAACATGTGAGCAGGAAATACAGCAGTTCATGGTTAAAAGAAGAACATTGAGTTTGATGCAGCAGGGAAGTCCTCTGTTAATATCGCTCTTTTTTCCCCCATAGTAACCTTTGAAATGCACCTGCCCTGGTTTGTGGAACTTTGACAGATTGCACGCTAATTTTGTGGCCTGTTCCACTGAGATAAGCCTCCTATTGCCTGTATATAGCACCATGTGGAACATGCATTGTGTAAGACACATGGAGGGAAAATCAATAAGCTTTATTTGGTCTGTTAGTGGATGACCATTTGTGTTTATGCCTACTTGCACAAGAACCCCTGACTTACTACACAGGTTTTGATGAACATGTATTAACAACATAGCAATTACTGCACAGTATCTAGAACAGTATTTCTGTGAGAAATTTTCTAAACTGCCCTGTTTGTTACCCCACCAGGAGAACAGTGAAGAGGGACGGTGAGAAGAGGCACCACAACTTAGCTTTGTTTCCTCCGAAACACAATCATGGAAATGGAGAAACACTGCGTCACCAACAGCACTCACACACCTTATCCCTTCCTTCAGTCAATTTTGTTAGTCTTCACACACTCTTTTATTTATGTTTTTCCAAGTAAAGGATGATTTAAAGAAAATGTATTTTTGTGCATTATGTGTTTGGTTTACATTGTGGGAAAATGCATTCAGTCCAAGCGAATTTGTCATTTCTGTGCACACGCGCGTGCGCGCGCGCGCGCGCGCGCACACACACACACACACACACTGTACATACACAAACACACATACATACATACATACATACATACATATATATATATATATATATATTGAGGAAAATGATCCAATATTACATATCTGTGAGTGGCAAAAGTATGTGAAGCTTTGCTTTCAGTATCTGGTGTGACCCCTTGTGCAGCAATAACTGCAACTAAACGTTTCCGGTAACTGTTGATCAGTCCTGCACACCGGCTTGGAGGAATTTTAGCCCATTCCTCCATACAGAACAGCTTCAACTCTGGGATGTTGATGGGTTTCCTCACATGAACTGCTCGCTTCAGGTCCTTCCACAACATTTCGATTGGATTAAGGTCAGGACTTTGACTTGGCCATTCCAAAACATTAACTTTATTTTTCTTTAACCATTCTTTGGTAGAACGACTTGTGTGCTGCGGGTCGTTGTCTTGCTGCATGACCCACCTTCTCTTGAGATTCAGTTCATGGACAGATGTCCTGACATTTTCCTTTAGAATTCACTGGTATAATTCAGAATTCATTGTTCCATCAATGATGGCAAGCCGTCCTGGCCCAGATGCAGCAAAACAGGCCCAAACCATGATACTACCACCACCATGTTTCACAGATGGGATAAGGTTCTTATGCTGGAATGCAGTGTTTTCCTTTCTCCAAACATAACACTTCTCATTTAAACCAAAAAGTTCTATTTTGGTCTCATCCGTCCACAAAACATTTTTCCAATAGCCTTCTGGCTTGTCCATGTGATCTTTAGCAAACTGCAGACGTGCAGCAATGTTCTTTTTGGAGAGCAGTGGCTTTCTCCTTGCAACCCTGCCATGCACACCATTGTTGTTCAGTGTTCTCTTGATGGTGGACTCATAAACATTAACATTAGCCAATGTGAGAGAGGCCTTCAGTTGCTTAGAAGTTACCCTGGGGTCCTTTGTGACCTCGCTGACTATTACATGCCTTCCTCTTGGAGTGATTTTTGTTGGTCAACCACTCCTGAGGAGGGTAACAATAGTCTTGAATTTCCTCCGTTTGTACACAGTCTGCCTGACTGTGGATTGGTGGAGTCCAAACTCTTTAGAGATGGTTTTGTAACCTTTTCCAGCCTGATGAGCATCAACAACGCTTTTTCTGAGGTCCTCAGAAATCTCCTTTGTTCGTGCCATGATACACTTCCACAAACATGTGTTGTGAAGATCAGACTGTGATAGATCCCTGTTCTTTAAATAAAACAGGGTGCCCACTCACACCTGATTGTCATCCCATTGATTGCAAACACCTGACTCTAATTTCACCTTCAAATTAATTGCTAATCCTAAAGGTTCACATACTTTTGCCTCTCACAGATATGTAATACAGGATCATTTTCCTCAATAAATAAATGACCAAGTATAATATTTTTGTCTCATTTGTTTAATTGGGTTCTCTTTATCTACATTTAGGACTTGTGTGAAAATCTGATGATGTTTTAGGTCATATTTATGCAGAAATATAGAAAATTCTAAAGGGTTCACAAACTTTCAAGCACCACTGTGTGTGTGTGTGTGTGTGTGTGTGTGTGTGTGTATATATATATATATATATATATATATATATATATATATACACACACATGTCTATGAAAACAGTTATTCCACAAAATCGAGTCGTACATGAGCTGATAGCTGAAAAGGCACATAGCACTGAGTTGGCTATAAGCCATGTACGATGAGATTGAGTGGAGTAACTGTTTTATTCTAGCCACATTCACTGGATTTTTAGAAACCGAGCATTTTTATTTTTTTGCAAATTTGATGAATAAAAACTTTATATAAAACATCCGACTAAATAATTTCCGCTTAGAATGTAAACAAACTGGCGAAATGGCAGCAGCAATTTGTGAAAAATGCAATATCCTGACTCTTGACCACCAAATTAAAACCAGTCAGGATAAGGAGGTGTCTCTACTGCCATTCGTAACTGCTCGCATGAATCAATTAAGCTGAAAACTTACTGTTAAGAACAGTTTTTATTCTTATCAAGTTGGCTTTATTGCCATTTCTCCATATAACTTGTAAACATTGGAATGAAATGTTTATCCAGAACCATGTGCAGTACGCAGGACTACATAAGGTGCAGATACCGTACATGACTGTTAGATGAGTGCAAAATATACAAATACACAAGATAGTGCATGCTACTTAACAGTATTGCATGGAAGGAACCAGTGCAAACATTTGTCCTTTAACTGTACACTATCCTATAATGCAATTTGTACCGGAAAATAGATGGAGAAAGGTCGAAAATAGGAAGTAAAATGTGTCATAGGAGCACAATAGCATTGCCTATGTAATAAAGTACATACTAGGGTCATCCTAACTTTTCAGTCCAAACTGGGATTTTTGCCTGCTTGCAAAAACAGCCTTTATTTACTCCTATCAGCTCTATGTACAATCAATCAATGTACAGTTAGGTCCATAAATATTTGGACAGAGACAACATTTTTCTAATTTTAGTTCTGTACATTACCACAATGAATTTTGAAGAAAACAATTCAGATGCAGTCGAAGTTCAGACTTTCAGCTTTAATTCAGTGGGTTGAACAAAATGATTGCATAAAAATGTGGAACTAAAGCATTTTTTAAACACAATCCCTTCATTTCAGGGGCTCAAAAGTAATTGGACAAATTAAATAATTGTAAATAAAATGTTCATTTCTAATACTTGGTTGAAAACCCTTTGTTGGCAATGACTGCCTGAAGTCTTGAACTCATGGACATCACCAGACGCTGTGTTTCCTCCTTTTTAATGCTCTGCCAGGCCTTTACTGCAACAGTTTTCAGTTGCTGTTTGTTTGTGGGCCTTTCTGTCTGAAGTTTAGTCTTTAACAAGTGAAATGCATGCTCAATTGGGTTGAGATCAGGTGACTGACTTGGCCATTCAAGAATATTCCACTTCTTTGCTTTAATAAACTCCTGGGTTGCTTTGACTTTATGTTTTGGGTCATTGTCCATCTGTATCATGAAACAATGACCAATCAGTTTGGCTGCATTTGGCTGGATTTGAGCACACAGTATGTCTCTGAATACCTCAGAATTCATCTGGCTGCTTCTGTCCTGTGCCACATCATCAAAAAACACTAGTGACACAGTGCCACTGGCAGCCATGCATGCCCAAGCCATCACACTGCCTCCGCCCTGTTTTACAGATGATGTGGTATGCTTTGGATCATGAGCTGTACCACGCCTTCACCATACTTTTTTGTATCCATCATTCTGGTAGAGGTTGATCTTGGTTTCATCTGTCCAAAGAATGTTCTTGCAGAACTGTGCTGGCTTTTTTAGATGTTTTTTAGCAAAGTCCAATCTAGCCTTTTTATTCTTGAGGCTTATGAGTGGCTTGCACCATGCAGTGAACCCTCTGTATTTACTTTCATGCAGTCTTCTCTTTATGGTAGATTTGGATATTGATACGCCTACCTCCTGGAGAGTATTGTTCACTTGGTTGGCTGTTGTGAAGGGGTTTCTCTTCACCATGGAAATTATTCTGCGATCATCCACCACTGTTGTCGTCTGTGGGCGTCCAGGTCTTTTTGCATTGATGAGTTCACCAGTTCTTTCTTTCTTTCTCTCTCTCTCTCTCTCTCTCTCTCTCTCTCTCTCTCTCTCTCTCTCTCTCTCAGGATGTACCAAACTGTAGATTTTGCCACTCCTAATATTGTAGCAATTTCTCGGATGGGTTTTTTCTGTTTTCGCAGTTTAAGGATGGCTTGTTTCACCTGCATGGAGAGCTCCTTTGACCGCATGTTTTCTTCACAGCAAAATCTTCCAAATGCAAGCACCACACCTCAAATCAACTCCAGGCCTTTTATCTGCTTAATTGAGAATGACATGACCTGGCGACTTATCCAGGGTGTACCCCGCCTTTCGCCTATAGTCAGCTGGGATAGGCTCCAGCTTGCCTGCGACCCTGTAGAACAGGATAAAGCGGCTAGAGATGATGAGATGAGATGAGACGAGACATATATTGCTCTGCTGTTGTGGTTATCAGAGTTTGCTAAGAACTGGTTCAGGGTGTCAGAAAGCATAGCATCGTCCTGGTCAGCGAGGTGCTACTCTTGTAGTCCGTTATAGCTTTAATACCTTTCCACATGCTGCAGGGCTTGTTGTTTTCAAAAGTGGCCCTCAATGCACTGTTGGTATCTGTGCTTGGCTTCTTTAATGCCCTTCTTCAGTTCTCTCTGGGCATTACTGTAAGCCAGCCTGTCTGACCTGTAGGCAACATTCCATGCCCTGAGCAGAGACCATACATTCTTGTCAAACCAGGGCTTTTGGTTTGGGAACACCTTGATGGTCTTGGTGGTTAACACAATGTCAGTACAGAAGGCTGAGCTATATGCCTCCTAGTCTGTACTCTGCACAAACAACTCCCAGTCTGTATTTTCAAAACAGTCCTGCAGCAGCGAAGTGGATTCTTCATTCCAGTCTTGGACAGTTTTAACAGCTGGTCATGTTCTGCAGATTAGAGGTCTGTAATTGGAGTCACCTCCAGTGTAATGTGGTCAGATAGGCCAAGGTATCAAGTCAAGTTTATTTGTATAGCGCTTTTAACAATAAACATTGTCGCAAAGCAGCTTTACAGAATTTGAATGACTTAAAACATAATCTAATTTTACCCCTAATCAATCCCTAATCTATCCCCAATGAGCACGCCTGTAGCGATGGTGGCAAGGAAAAACTCCCTCAGATGACATGAGGAAGAAACCTCGAGAGGAACCAGACTCAAAAGGGAACCCAGCCTCATTTGGGCAACAACAGACAACATAACTATAACATTAACAGTTTTAATATGATGACAGTTTCTTTGATGTTATATCTCTGATGGAAACTTGAGTGCAAAACTGTTCATGACAACTGCAGTCCTAAAGTTAGCAAGTCAACTGTAGTCCTCAGCCATAAAAGCATTACTGTAAGTGTCCAAGGTGTGGGGATGGGGCAGCTTTATAAGCTCCTGGAATATTGGTGTAAACCTGATCCAGAATATTCTTGTCTCTGGTTGGGAAATGTACATTATTATGCAGAGTCATACAGCTCCTCCAGAGCTAACTTAGCATTAGCCTGTAGTGGAATGTAAACAGCCGTGATTAAGATGGCAGTAAACTCCATCCATCCATCCATCCATCCATCCATCCATCCATCCATCCATCCATCCATTATCTGTAGCCGCTTTATCCTGTTCTACAGGGTCGCAGGCAAGCTGGAGCCTATTACAGCTAACTATGGGCGAGAGGCAGGGTACACCCTGGACAAGTCACCAGGTTATCACAGGGCTGACACAGAGACAAACAACCATTCACACTCACACCTACGGTCAATTTAGAGCCACCAATTAGCCTAACCTGCATGTCTTTGGACTGTGGAGGAAACTGGAGCACCTGGTGGAAACCCACGCAGACATGGGGAGAACATGCAAACTCCACACAGAAAGGCCCTCATTGGCCGCTGGGCTCGAACCCGGAACTTCTTGCTGTGAGGCAACATTGCTAAACCACTACACCACTGTGCCGCCGTGGTAAACTCTCATAAGTCATAATTATGTGAAACCATCTCATTATTATGGTGATGGAAACGGGCTTCTATAGATATGGCAGCTTGTAGTTGGTCATACCAAGCTGTCTGTGTTATCACAGGTTCAATATTGGAAAGCTGGGTTGAAGCTGAGGGCGGCACGGTGGTGTAGTGGTTAGCACTGTCGCCTCACAGCAAGAAGGTCCTGGGTTCGAGCCCAGCGGCCGGTGAGGGCCCTTCTGTGTGGAGTTTGCATGTTCTCCCCGTGTCTGCGTGGGTTTCCACCAGGTGCTCTGGTTTCCCCCACAGTCCAAAGACATGCAGGTTAGGCTAATTGGTGGCTCTAAATTGACCGTAGGTGTAAATGTGAGTGTGAATGGTTGTCCGTGTCTATGTGTCAGCCCTGGATGACCTGGCAACTTGTCCAGAGTGTACCCTGCCTCTCGCCCATAGTCAGCTGGGATAGGCTCCAGCTTGCCTGTGACCCTGTAGGACAGGATAAGCGGTTACAGATAATGGATGGATGGATGGGTTGAAGCTGAACCTCAGTGAATTTCTGTAGCAGGACTCAAAAGCACTAACACTGTTTGCCTACAGGGGGCGCGGTTATCACAGCTCAGCACAGTGATGAAGTGAGGAACCGGAGCTGAGCCTCAGCTGCTGTTAATGACGCGGTGGATATATGAGGCTTCGCTCTTCATCTCTAAGGGGACAAACAACATTGTTCTGTTTTCAGAGAGCAGCACGGACAGAGACAGCTTTTCACAGACACCGACGGGAACAGGCTGGTCTGTTTAAACGGGATAGAAAGATAGACGACACGCAGGCTGTCCATATTGAATAAATAAAGTGTATCTCCACTGGAGCGCTTTAAAGCAGAGGATCAGTGCAGAGGAAGGTGAGCTGCCTCACACGCTGTAGTCGAGGCAGGCGGCTCGCCGGGTGAAACATGGTGTTCTGCTGAGCCTCAGATATCCACAGTGACTGATTCACCATGAAAGATACAGGAGAATCGAAGGACCACCAACTAACAGTAAGTAGGACAACTCAGGCTTCATTAAGCTCATTTATTTTGCATTAATATTCCATGATGAATAAGGACACCATGGTACTTCATCATATTATAACACAGTCCTAGCTATAACTGCTCCAAATCTATACTGAGTATAGGATTAGGATTACATATTTTTAAATTATTGCAAAAATCTTGCCTGACATATTGGCCCCATCAGGTGGCACAGTGGTGTAGTGGTTTGCATTGTCGCCTCACAGCAAGAAGGTTCTGGGTTCGAGACCAGTGGCCGATAGAGGCCTTTCTGTGTGGAGTTTGCATGTTCTCCCCATGTCTGTGTGGGTTCCCTCTGAGTGCTCCGGTTTCCCCCACAGTCCAAAGACATGCAGGTTAGGCTAATAAAATTTTTTTTTATCTGTAATCGCTTATCCCATACAGAGCCGCAGGGGCCAAGCTGGACCCTATCCCAGCTGACCATGGGCGAGAGTCAGGCTACACCCTGGACAAGTCACCAGAGACACAAACAACCATTCACACTCACAGTCAATTTAGAGCCACCAATTAACCAAACCTGCATATCTTTGGACTGTGGGAGGAAACCCACGCAGACACGGGGAGAACATGCAAACTCCACACAGAAAGGCCCTCGTCGGCCACTGGGTTCGAACCCAGAACCTTCTTGCTGTGAGGTGACAGTGCTAACCACTACACCACCGTGGGTTAAGCTAATTGGTGGCTCTAAATTGACCGTAGGTGTGAATGTGAGTGTGAATGGTGTTTGTCTCTATGTGTCAGTCCTGCAATGACCTGGGTGTACCCCGCCTCTCGCTCATAGTCAGCTGGGATAGGCTCCAGCTTGCCTGCGACCCTGCACAGGATAAGTGGCGACGGATAATGGATGGATATTTTACGTATTAGGAATTTGCAGATCAGTAATTTACATTTAGATACATGAACGTTGTATTCACAACTACCTAAGAAAGATACACTTTTTTCTTTCAAGGACTGTCTACCATTTTGTTCATTTTTCTGACATGGAGTATGCTTTTTAAAGCAATTTTTAAATATGAAATCTTTACAATATGTTTTTAAAACTATTTTAGAGTCTAAATGTGAGTGTGACTGGTTGTTTGTCTCTATGTGTCAGCCCTGCAATGACCTGGCAACTTGTCCAGGGTGTACCCCGCCTCTCGCCCATAGTCAGCTGGGACAGGCTCCAGCTTGCCCGCGATCCTGCACAGGATAAGCGGTTATGGATGGATGGATGGATATTGGCCCCATCATGAGTCACTATCTGGGTAGCATGGTGGTTAGCACTGTCGCTTCACAACAAGAAGGTTCTGGGTTCGAGCCCAATGGCTGATGGGGGGGGGGCCTTTCTGTGTGGAGTTTGCATGTTCTCAATGTCTGTGTGGGTTTCTATCTGGGTGCCCCAGCTTCCCCCAAAGACATGCAATGAGGTTAACTGGATACTCTAAATTGTCTTTAGGTATGAATGGTTGTTTCCGAAGCCTGGAAATGGAAGGGCTGTGGCAGGAAGAGCATCTGGCGTAAAACTATGCTCCAATTAACAACATGTGCCTCAATAGGGTCCGCATGGACCCTGACTTGGAAACTGTGCTGGACAAGAAAGATGATGATGATGAGTCAATATGTCTTTTCTATGCTGCTATGCTCTTATGCATCTCTGTCAACAAATACCAAGTCACTTTTTAGCAGTCCTGGCTTATATCAATCACTTATCGACATGCTCCTAAAAAATAAGCATACAAGTAATATTTTTGCTTAACTGTTAACAGACAAGAGGGAACCAATGGGTTGAGCAACTGCAAAAAACTTAGTAGAGCATGGACAAGTGAAAAACTTTCAGTGAAGAAAGTATGTCACATTGAATCAGGACATTTTCCAGAGTCTAGGCAATGGATGTGTCAAGAACAGCGAGTTTAATCACGTTAACCTAGCCCTAGTTATAACTGTACAATAACAACTTCTACTTCTACTCCGAGTGCATATACAGGTACTGTGTAAAAGCCTTTTAGGCACCCTGTGTTTTTTAGTACACACTTTGTGATAGATTTTTATTATATGACTTGAATTTATGAATTTTATGATTTTGATTTTATAACAGAAACATGATATGCATAGTGTGTAAGGGTGAACATGAAGAAGCAGCAGAAGAAGAAGAAGAAGCCTTTATTTGTCACATCTACACAAGCACAGTGAAATTCCTTCTCTACATTTAACCCATCTGAAACCGTGAACACTCGCATGCACACACACGTGAGCAATGAGCACACACACATACCCAGAGCAGTGGGCAGCTATGCTACATCACCCAGGGAGCAGTTGGGGGTTAGATGTCTTGGTCAAGGGCACTTCAGCCATGATACAGAGGGAGGGGAAAGCACTGTTCATTTACTCAACTCCCCTCATGTTTTTCCTGCCGATCCCAGAAATCAAACCGGTGACCCTTTCGACCCAAGACTGCTTCTCAAACCTTCAGGCCATGGCATGCACTACATATGTAGAGCATATGTTCACAAAATGAAGTATGTAGTTTTATTCTAATTGGTTACCGACATTCTGGACACACTGTAATGTTAGTGTAATTTATTATTAGGACCTCTAATCTGTAATCTATAACTATCATCTAGCCCAAACCAATCATATTATATTTTAGATCTAAATAAGCTTTCTGACTCTTCTATACAGGGCAGCACGGTGGTGTAGTGGCTAGCACTGTCGCCTCACAGCAAGAAGGTCCTGGGTTCGATCCTAGCGGCCGGCGAGGGCCTTTCTGTGTGGAATTTGCATGCTCTCCTCGTGTCCGCGTGGGTTTCCTCTGGGTGCTCCTGTTTCCCCCACAGTCCACAGGCATGCAGGTTAGGCTAATTGGTGGCTCTAAATTGACTGTAGGTGTGAATGGTTGTCTGTGTCTATGTGTCAGCCCTGTGATGACCTGGCGACTTGTCCAGGGTGTACCCCGCCTCTCGCCCATAGTCAGCTGGGATAGGCGACACCTTGCCTGCGACCCTGTAGGACAGGATAAGCAGCTACAGATAATAGAAGATAACTCTTCTGTACACCATTCTAATGGCTCTGTTTCTACAACCCTGTTTTTTAAAAAGTTGGGAGCCTGTGTAAAATATAAATAATGATTTGCAAATTAAGGAAGCCCTATATTTCATTGAAAATAGTACAAAGACAACATATCAAGTGTTGAAACTGAGAAAGTTTATTGTTGTTTGAAAAATATATGCTCATTTTGAATTTGATGTTCACATTTCAAAAGCATGTTTCAAAAAAGTTGGGACAGCGGCATGTTTACCCCATGTCGCATCACCTCTACTTTTAACACTCTGGAAGTGTTTGGGAACTGAGGAGACCAATTTCTGTAGCTTTGAAAGTGAAACGTCCCATTCTTGCCTGATGTACAATTTCAGTTACTAAACAGTTTGGGGTCTCCTTTGTTGTATTTTTTTTTTCATAATGCACCAAATGTTTTTAATGGGAGACAGGTCTGGATTGCAGGCAGACCAGTTTAGCACTCAGACTCTTTTACTATGGAGCCATGTAGTTGTAATACATGCAGAATACAGTTTGGCATTGTCTTGCTGAAATAAGCAATGTCTTCCCTGAAAAAGATGTTGTCTGGATGGTTCCTCTTCTCTTTAGCTTGGAGCATGTGATGTCCACGATTTGCAGACCACAGGACAATTTTCCACTTCGTTTCAATCATAGCTGAGCTTGGTCCCAGAGAAGGTAGTGGTGTTTCTGGATATTGTTTATATCTAATTTCTTCTTGGCATGGTAGAAATTTAACTTGCATTTGTGGATGCAGTGACAAACTGTCTTCACAGACCGTGGTTTACTAAAGTGTTCCTGAGCCCATGTAGCGATTTCCACTACAGAATCATGTCTGTTTTTAACGCAGTGTCATCTGAGGGCCCAAAGATCCTGGGCATCGAATGCTGGTTTTCAGCCTTGTACCTTGCGTACAGAGATTTCTCCTGACTCTCTGAAACTTTTAATGATTATTTACTGTAGATGATGTGATCCCCAAATTCTTTGCAGTTATAAGTTGATGAACATTATTCTTAAGATGTTGCACTATTTGCCCACACAGTCTTTCAGAGAGCAGCGAACCCCTTCCCATCTTTACTTCGGAGAGACTCAGCCTCTCTGGGATGCTCTTTTTATACCCATTCATTTTACTGACCTGTTGCCAATTAACCAAATTAGGTGTGAGACGTTCCCCCAGGTTTTATTTTATTTAGCATTACCCAACTTTTCCAGTCTTTTGTTTCCACTGTCCCAACTTTTTTGGAACATCTTGCTAGCATTAAATTCAAAATGAGCAATTTTTTTAAAAAAAAAGAGGTTTCTGTTTCAACATTTGATATATTCTCTTTCTACTATTTTCAGTGAAGTATAGGGTTTCCATGATTTGCAGATCCTCACATTCAGTTTTCATTTACATTTTACAGTGTCTCAACCTTTTTGGAAACGGGGTTGTACAACACCAAAATCAGTTTGTCAAACCTGGGTTGAATCTTCATCCTCTGAGAGTTGTGTGCTTGTTTCCCAGTGATCTTTTGACCCTGGACTGAATAATTCACATTGCCTGGGTCAGTTGCCTCTCCCTTTTTCCTCTACAGTAGCACTGAACTGGAGCAGCTCTCAATCATGGCTGCACCTTTGAACTGCTAGAAAGAATGAAGAGTGTGCAGGCCAATTAAACGACCAGCTAACAGATTACGTGGCTTCTTTATCTAACATAGCCCGAATCGGGCAATATTCAGTATTGGATCCAGACCTCAAAATAAGATGTTTTCAAAATGAAAGTGACACATGGTGATGGTAATCATCGAAAAAAAATATTTTCGTTGAAATTTTGACTTGTGCTTAGATATTTTTATTAGCTTCAGAGTTTCTGCAGCACGACTTTATATTTTGTTAATATAACTTGGTTTGTCAAGTGAGAATCATTACTTCCACCATATTCACCATGGCTATGTCCGTGCTTGTTTCGCAGGTGGCTTTGCGAATCCGGCCTCTGAGCGATGTCGAGATAGAAGAAGGGGCTGCAATAGTAGCCCATCGAGTCGACGACCAGGTAAGAGTTTGGCATCCTTATGTGTGTATTGACAACCTGATTTGGCTGATTTGTAAGAAATTCCAACTAGTGAAGCAGTTGTCAGTTGGTTTTTCTTTGCTGTCATACTGAGAAAAAGAACAACCACTAACACCACCCTTACTTCTATCGTAAGCCTTTATATTTGCTTACATGACTCGAATATTTTATTGCAGTCATTTTTATGTATGATTTATCTTGACTAACTATAAGCAGTTGGATAGTTTGCTCCTGGTTTCTAGTCACAACGAAACGAACAAAAGTTCCAGAAACGAGCTTCGATGTGGCATTTCTATCTAGAGTCTGCTGATGTTCTTTCACATGGGGATCAAAGTAGTATGAGGAAAACAGGCCAGCAGAACAAGAACACGATCCAGGCTGTAGGCATATTTCAAAGACAAGAATACATCAACAAGGCCGCTCATAGTTTAATCACAACATGTAAATCACTGGCACGGCACATAAAAGTGTACAAAAGTATTTATGCATTTAGATGCAGTTTGAAAGCCTTAATCTATGTGCATGACATACAGTTGATACAGCAGGAAATGACCCAAGTATTAGGGTTCCTGGTTCAATCCTGAGCTCGAGTTATAATCTGTGTAGGGTTTTACCTGTAGCTCCTCATATCTGCATGGACTTCCTCTGATTTTGTTCTACCTCCAAAAAACATGACAGTAGGACGAATTGGCTATGCTAGATTGGCCCTAGTTGTGAATCTTTGCAATGGATCCACCCACATAGGCCTGGGTGATAAACTGATAGCGATATGTACAGTCGATAGACACTTTATCAATAGCAATAAGAAAATTCTTAAATAGAATATTCGATGGTTTCACTCAAACGTATTAAAGGCAACGCTCCAGAAAAGCACATAATGAAGTTCAGTTGCATAAACAAACCCCAGGCGTGCTCCATCCCTGGCTCATCAACGGCCAATCATATCCCTTGATAATGGAGATTGACACGTAAACATCCACATATTTAACAGGTGTGTTGTTCGGTTGCAGCATCAACATGTGACGACAACAGAAACCAAATCAAGTGTTTCCCAAATACACATTCGGTGATAGCTGGCAGAAAGGGCTAATCTTACCTTCCAGCACAAAAATACTCTACCTCATGTGATTTCGGATCGCGTTGGAGTGTGCTCCACTTGCACAGATTGGAATTTGCTCAGCTCATGCTGCTCAGTATATTGCACATATTATCCATCAGAAACAAGCACAGATTGTGTTTTTAAATTTTGTGTCTGATAACAAAAACAAACAAAAAAAATGCCTAAGAGATTTCTGTTCCTGGCATGAAAATTGAATGACCAAATGTACACGGATCGTTGCTGTCCTTTTAATAATCAGTTAAATAGGTTAGAAAAAAGTGCTATTGTAAAGTTGACTGGACTCAAACACTCCATGTTATCATGGTAACATTGACAATAACACGTAACGTGCACACTGATTAAGATTGGCCAAACAGCCAACCACATGCACAGAGAGCTTTCACACTGCACACAATCATCCCAACACAATACAGTTCCTTTTGGTGATACAGTAAGTTATGTTCATTATTATTTATATATCGCTCAAAAAATATTCTTGTTCTTCATACTTTTTGCTAAAATGGGTCACCAATACACTTTGGGCGGCCATTAATATACCCGGGCCTCCTACCTGAGTAAAGTCTGTGTGAGGCGAAAACTCTGTGCAGACGATGAGGAAATTGTTGATAAAAGTAAGGTGTTTAAAGTCAAAATTAAGTGGATAAATTCAAGTTTTTCTCCTGGTAATTATTAAAAATGGGTCATTAAAAATAATGAATAATTATCCATATCGACTGAAATGAAACCTTTTATTGTGACAAATTTTTCAGCAATATCACCCAGCTCTACGTCTGAGGCATACAGTATTTCTGTCTGACTCCCATTGTTTCCGTGATCTAAGAGACTCTGACTCAGATAAAGTGCTTACGAAAGATGAATGAAAGAAAAGTGAAATGTTCTGGACTGACTCAGTGTGCTCAGATCACCCTGCGCTTTATTAAATTTGCTGCGTTCTTTTAAAATAACAATATAGAAATTACTATATTTGTTTACAGGGATGAGAATTTTCCGCGGATCCGCGGAATTCCGAGTTTTTCCCGCTAAAAATGTCATTTTTGTGAAACGTGTAAATCCGTTGAGAAAATTTCGGGGGGGGTGGTTCGGGGTGTGTGTGTATGGTTAACGATCTGTGGTCACCTTATAACGCAGACATCCTGAGTCTCCCGGAAGTTCCGGGAGTCTCCCGCATATTGATAGCGGCTCCCTGATGCCCGCAAATTGGAGAAAATCTCCCGGAATCTAGAGCAAGCGAGCAAGCACGTGCACGCGAAACATTGTCTACCTCGCGCATCTTAGAATGTGCGCATATGACGGAGCGCGAGAGAGAGACTGCGCGTGTGCCTGTTCATGTAGCGCATGCTAGACAAAGAGCATCCTGATTGGGTTACTCAGCAAAATAAGCCAATCAGTTTTCAGTGTGGGCGGGCTTTTATCTCTTTTCTCGAGGACCGAAGTTTTCAGTTGAGTCAGTGCAGCCTACAGGATTGTCATGGCAGAGAGAGAGCGCGTGCGCCAAAAAACGAAAATACAAAACCCACTTCACCTCAGATTACACAAAAGAATATCCCTGTCTAATAAGGGTCAAAAATAATGACAGTTTTGCGCAATGTACTGTTTGCAGCAGTGGTTTCAGCATCGCCCATGGTGGCTTAAATGATTGTAAAGGACATGTTGAGGTGAGGAGTGTCAGTTCATGTGCATTATATTTAGGTCTACAACAGGCTGTCATGAAAAGACCAAACTTACTGAAGATTTCTGTAAAGTAACAATGTATGAATATACATCATATATATCACATATATCAAATACACGTCATATACAAGTGTGTATCTTTTATAAATGGGGTTAGCTTATCTAATGTAGCATGTTGGGGAGAATCATAGTATCATATCTATATTTCTGATAAAATTTTAGGTATGATACTGTGTATAACTCTCCTATTTATTGCTCATTTCATAGGGGATGGGGGGGGGGGGGGGATTGCTGCCGTGTGCCATGCGGGAGCGTCTGCCCAAATTTTTTAGGCCGAGATGAACTTATAGTTTTTGATTTAAAAAAAATTTCCAATATGTAATGCCCATTGTACATGCCTGTTCTTTAATTCAAAATCACCATCTTGATCTTCAAATTGACCATATGGTATCTGTATTACATTACACAACATCCTGTCCAGATAAAACCTAGTTACTACACACAACAGTTGAAAGGGAAGTGATAAGTGATGTTGAATGTTGCCTGCTTAATATGCAAGACCTCCTGCTACCATGATAACATCAGAAGAAAGCTTAAGAGAATTATATGATAGAACTTTTTTCTGATTTGCACTTCATTTTAAAGGATTAGAGTATTCAAAGACATGAATAGCTAAAATGCAGAAATATAATACTGTAGAGCTCGTTTATATTAAAAGGTGCATTGATTTTTTTTTAAATCATCAAATGTGAATTGATTAAAAACAAGTCTCTTGTCCCATATTAATCATTTTCACCTGGGAGTCCACCAAGAAGGGGAATTTATTTCCAAATAAATTGCAACTTTTTGCTGATAAAATTAATGGTTTTGGGGTAAAAAAAATAGTCAAAAATCATTAGCTCCTGCCCCCTGGGCCCCCACCGGGGCTCTGCCAGGGAAATCGATAAATCAAATGGGATAAAGAACTGTTTCCAATGGGCATGGCTCAATAGTAGCATTACCGTGCAGATAGGGACAGAAACTGTGACGACGTGCCTGACGGAACATATCCGAAAAGTGGACGTGCCGGGAAAGGTTCTGTGTATTCTGTGCTCAGATATGATCAATTATGGAAACAGAGGAGCTAGAAACATCCAGGAGCACATCAAAACAAAAAAGCACAAAGGTACATTTTACTTAAATTGTCAAAGATAGAGTCAGGAGGAATCTAATATATTGTTACGGTTACCTCCATTATCGCTCACGATATATATTTGTTATCTTAAAGTTTATAAACATTTTAAACCATCATTGAATTTGAAAACATTCATATATATATATATATATATATATATATATATATATATATATATATATATATAAAGGCGCACCCCCCCTTTCAAACCCCCCCATACACGCTTTGCATGCGTTATGTCTGCCCTGGCAGACATTTCAGAGTTTTTTTAAATGTCCCATTCTCATCCCTGTGTTTATAATCAGTTGGCGAGAATGAAACGTGTCTTTTCACAAACGGCTGCTTAGCCCTTTAACCTCCTTGGACCTTTTGATGGGTGTAGACATGTGTTATACACACATTACTACTTGGTTTTACTGTTTTAAAAAAAAATGTTTTACGTTTTTTACTGTAGTTACTGAATAATTCATAGTAGTGACTGAATCACCTGCTTTTATATAAATAACTGGAGAATGCATTCAAACTGTAAAGGCTTAAACTGCTGGTTGTTGCTCACAGGAAAATATTCTTTTGATCATTGAATTTTTATCTCCCGCTGGCCGAAAGGCCTGAAGGGAGATTATGTCGTGGCGACGTCCATCCGTCCATCCCAGGAAAGGGTACTCGCCTTCTGAAATCAACTCTTCTCAGTTTTTGGAGGAATTTCACGAAACTTGACAAGAGGCATTGTTATATGTCGGTAGTACGCGTATTGTAATTTCATTAAATTCGGTCACATTTTTACCAGGGTTACAACCCTTGATTAACAAAATTATGATTTGACAATTTCTTGAGTGTGTTTTCCTTCTGAAATCAACTCCTTTCACAATTTGTGGAGGAATTTCACCAAACTTGGCAGAAGCCATTGTTGTACGGTATGTCGGTAGTACGCATACTGTAATTTCATTAAATTCGGTCACATTTTACCAGAGTTACAACTCTTGATTAACAAAATGATTATTATCTCCTGCTGGCCGAAAGGCCCGAAGGGGGATTATGTTGTGGTGATGTCCATCCTTCGGTCCCGGGAACACAGCAAAATCCCCAGTGTTGAATTAACACCCAGAGTGTTGATTTAACACCCTAATATGTTTATATGTGTACAATTAGACACAAATGAACTCTGAAAGTGTTAATTCAACACTGGGGAATTTGCTGTGAAGGGTGCTCACCTTCTGAAATCAACTCCTCTCATAATTTTTGAAGGAATTTCATGAAACTTGACAGGATTCTTTATGTCAGTAATACGCATACTGCAGTTTTGTTCAGTTCAGTCGCATTTTACCAGAGTTATGGCCCTTGATTACCAAACTTGTACTTTGACAATTTCATGAGGGTGTATTAAGCACTTATAACATAGCTATAGTTGCCAGCGGGGGATATTGTGCTCTCAGAGCACTATTATTATATTTGTGTCATTGTGACACTGGAGAAATGAATCAGAGTGCATTGTGTAACTGCAAGGACCAGCACGAGTTAAATGAGGGTTGTGTGTTTTTTTTTTAAAGATATTGTTAGTTCCACATCAGAAGAGAAAACACAGTCTGTAAAGCAACCATTGGACCTAAAGCCATGATCTGATCCATTTATACAGTACTGTGCAAAAGTCTTTGGCACCCTATTTTTTTCATACAAACTTTGTTATAGATTTCTATTTTATGACTTCTATGTTATCGAGTCAGTACAAAAACATTTTAGAGTCCAAACGTTCATTTTCCAGCACAAAATTAAATGTTACAGAAAAAAAGTTTGTATCTGAGCAGCATATTACATAAGCGACCACTTTTCAGAAAAAAAAGAAAACATAATGAAAGCTACGGGGTTTTGGTGCAAAATGAAGATGCGAGTATGACAGTCAAAGTGTCCAGAAGAACTGTGGCTGGTTCTGTGAGATGCTCAGTCAAACCTGCAGCTCATTTCCTTATCAAACTGCACTCATTGTACCTGAGACTACTAATTTTTTTTTTAAAGCAAAGGATCGTCTCACACCAAATATTGACTTTGTTTCATTTATTATGGCTTACTGCTGTTTATAGCAACTTTTTTTGAATGTTGAAACATTTCATTTCATTATTTTTAAGCCATTTTTGGTCTACAGCATTTCTTTACATGTGCCTAAGACTTTTGCACAGAACTACAGTGGCATGCAAAAGTTTGGGCACCCTTACTGAAAATGGCTGTTACTGTGAATAGTTAAGTGAGCAGAAGATGAACTGATCACCAAAAGACATAAAGGTAAAGACGACACATTTATTTTCAGCGTTTTCTGCAGGATTTGTGTATTATTTTTGTTTTGTACAATTGGAGAGTGAAAAAAGAAAAGGAACACCATACGAAAGTTTGGGCATCCCAATACATTTGAGTTCTCAGGTAACTTTTATCAAGGTTCCAGACCTTAATTAGCTTATTGAGCTGTGGCTTGTTCAAATTCTTCGTTAGGAAAGGTCAGATGATGCAGATTTCAAAGTTGTATAAATTCTCTGACTCCTCAAACTTGTCCCTAAAATCAACAGCCATGGGCTCCTCTAAGCAACTCCCTCGCATTCTAAATAATAAAATAATTGATGCTCACAAAGCAGGAGAAGGCTACAAGAATATAGCAAAGTGTTTTCAGGTAGCTGTTTCCTCAGATTATAATGTTATTAAAAAATGGCAGTTAAAAGAAAGTGGAAATCAAGGTGAAGTCTGGAAGATGAAGAAAACTTTCTGAAAGAACTGCTTGTTGGATTGCTAGAAAGGTAAATTTAAAACCCCTGTTTGACTGCAGAAGACCTTCAGAAAGATTTAGCAGACCCTGGAGTGGTGGTGCACTGTTCTACTATGCAGCGACACCTGAACAAATATAACCTTCATGGAAGAGTCATCAGAAGAAAACCGTTCATGCGTCCTAGCCACAAAATTCAGCGTCTGAAATTTGCAAATGAACATCTAAATAAGCCTGATGCATTTTGGATACAAAGTCCTGTGGACTGATGAAATCAAAATAGAACTTTTTGGCCACAATGTGCAAAGGTATGTTTGGAGAAAAAAGGGTGCCAAATTCCAGGAAAAGAACACCTCTCCAACTCTGAAGCATGGGTGTGGATCGATCATGCTTTGAGGTTGTGTTGCAGCCAGTGGCACAGGACACAGTTCAATGGTCAAGGGAAGCATGGATTCGAATAAATACCAGCAAATTCAACATCACACCATCTGTACAAAAGTTGAAGTTAAAAAGAGGATGGGTCCTACAATAAGACGATGATCCAAAACACACCTCAAAATCTACAATGGAATACCTCAAGAGGCCCAAGCTGAAGGTTTTGCCCTGGCTCTCACAGTCCCCTGACCTAAACATCATTGAAAATCTGTAGATAGATCTCAAAAGAGCAGTGCATGCAAGACAGCCCAAGAAACTTGTAGAACTGGAAGCCTTTTGCAAGGACGAATGTGTGAAAATCCCCCAGGTAAGAACTGAAAGATTATTAGCTGGCTACAAAAAGTGTTTACAAGCTGTGATACTTGCCAAAGGGGGTGTTAGGGTGCCCAAACTTTTTTGCTTCAGGCCCTTTTCCTTTTTTGTCATTTTGAAAATGTAAAAGATGAAAATAAAAAATTGTTTTTGTTTAAAATATAAAGGGAATGAGTCATCTTTAACTTTATGCCTTTTGGAGATCATTTCATCTTCAACTTTTTTCAATTTTTTTAATTGAATTTTTATCTCATTTTATTATTTTATTTATACTATTGTTTAATTCTTATTAATTTTATTCCCCATTTATTTTATGTAATTTTATTTTCTATTGTTTACTGTTTTGCTTTTACTTCTGTAAAGCACATTGAACTGTCACTGTGTATGAAATGTGCTATATAAATATACTTGCCTTGCCTTGCCTTCAACTTGCTTAACTGTTCACAGTAACAGCAATTTTGACCAGGGGTGCCCAAACTTTTGCATACCACTGTATATGTTTGCCTGATTGTGGCTCAACCACTAAAAAGTCTCAAACAGAATTAAAGGTTTGGATAATAAAGTATAAGAGGAACCAAGGTCTCTGATGGGTATATTTAACACATGACCAGATGCTATTTACGCAAGTGTCTGTTGTGTCATGATGCTGTCTACAGGTCAGGGCTGATTATTCCCTCTATTAGTGGAATGAAGAGTGCAAAGCTCTGGGGTCTGAGTTATATTTAGGTTACACCCTGGGAATAAATCCTTTCACACAGCTGTGAGCGCTCGCAGTAATTTAGTGATTGATGACGACTGTGGTGACGCGGATGCTGCTTGGTTTGAAAATAATTGATCATGCGTGATGATTGTTGCTGTGTTCTTATTGTCTGATAGTTAGACAGGAGCAAAGAGAGAAGGCAGGATGTTAATTTGATTAGTTACGTTTGGCGTAATCCAAATTAGTGAAGGCCCCAATTAAGAGCTGGTGAAAGAGGCTTGTGTTTACAAGGAAAGTGTGTAGTAAATAAATATACCTGTGGGAAGTTCAGTTTCCAAGAAGGGCATTTGAAAAAAGGAAATGTTATGTCCTTGTAGTGGAGTAGCAGAATATGAAATAATAGCAAATATTGATTGATGAGAACCTTTTCTGTCCTTGGATGTCACAAAATTTTCTTCAGCTGAACACAGATAAAACAGAAGTAATTCTATTTGGGGGAAAAAAGATGAAAGACTCAGGATTACCACTATTCTTGACACAAAGGGGATTAAAACAAAAGATATGGTTAAAGGGCCCATGGCATGGTGGTTTGTTGATGCTTTAAACGGGCTCGTGGAGGCTTCCGGATGTTATATCCGCAGCCTTTCTCGAAATTAACCCTTGGTACGTAGATATAGCCTCCTGGGAGAAAGCCCCATTTCAGCGCTTTTCCCAGTGCGTCATTTTGCTAATGAGAAGCAGGAGGCGGGGAAGGGTAGACGGTGGGGGCATGCCATGGGGGGAGGGGGAGGGGCTGCCGTCTGCCTCCCTAGCCGGCCGAGAGCGCTCCTCGTCGGGCACGGCCAGGCAGGCGAATGCCCTGGTCCGTCCGCCCTGTCTAAAAAAATGGTACAACTCGAGCCCATGTACCTGGCTAACTGCAGGAAGCGGTTAGCTGCACAGCTAATGTAGCCATTGCTAGGCTAACGCACCGATTTTAAAACACGGCAAAACGACCAGTTATACACTTACTTGTTCGGTGTTTGTTGCTGATGCGGCAGGGATGCTTGGCACAGACCCAGGCTTCAGTGACAGTTGATGTGCAAAACCTGCCTTACTGTCCCAAGTTGTGGAAACATTCATCAGGAAAATGCTTCTGACAAACATACACCGTCTTAGGTAGACTCGACGGCGTATTATTGAAGTAAATAAAATTAAGCCACTGCGTCTTCAGGGGGTCTCCCGTCGGCAGTAAAAACAGACTCCTTTCTGTGTTGTCACATCCATGTACGGCGCAATTCTCCTCACTACAAAATGTAGTCATGTGTTCTGTGCATGAGCAGTAGGCTTGGTAGGACAAACAGCAACTTTTGAGTTGGGCTGGCAATCCATACAGTGGGTGGGAATCCAGAGGGGGGGCGTGGGGATCATCTCCCTTGCTGACGTCGGCAAGGGAAGAGTTTATCAACGCGCCGTTTTGACGCGCCATTCTCAAATGTTGGGCATAGTTTGGGTTACACATTATGAAATTTCTAGCCACTGGGGTGACTTAAGAAGGTCAGAGGAACTCATTTTAACGTTAAAAAACCTCAGAAAGTGAAAATTTCATGCCATGGGAGCTTTAAAAATCTTGGTGTTTTCATTGACAGCGAGCTAAACTTTGACAGTCACATGAAAGCAATCACTAAATTGGCATTTTATCACCTAAAAAACATTTTCAAACTAAGAGACTTATGTCAAAAAATGATCTGGAAAAACTTATACATGCCTTCATCTCTAGTAGGGTTGAATACTGCAATGGCCTTTTCACAGGCCTGCCAAAAAAGACCATCAAACAACTTCAGCTGGTTCAAAATGCAGCGGCTAGGGTTCTCACACGAACAAAAAGAACAGAGCACATTACTCCAATTCTAAGGTCCCTTCACTGGTTTCCAGTAAGCTACAGAATTGACTTTAAAGCATTGCTGCTGGTGTACAAATCTCTAAATGGTACACGGCCCAATTACCTCTCTGATATGTTGCAGCGGCCTAACCCAATCAGATCTACCAGATCGCAGCAGCAAAATTTACTGTTAAAACCTGTTGTTAAAACAAAGTGTCGTGAAGCAGCTTTTAGCTACTATGCAGTGCAGCTATGGAACCAACTCCCAGAGGACATCAAAAATGCTCCTGCTGTTGGCAGCTTCAAATCTAGACTAAGGACCAAGCTGTTTTCAGATGCTTTCTGCTAACTGATAAATATCATCATCTTTACATGTTTTAAACTTTACTTAACTTTTACAGTCTCTGCATGTTTTAAACTTTACTTAACTTTTATTCTATTTTATTCTGCTGTTTTTTTACTGAACTTTTACTTCATTTTATTATTGTATTTCTACTATTGGGCGGCACAGTGGTGTAGTGGTTAGCGCTGTCGCCTCACAGCAAGAAGGTCCTGGGTTCGAGCCCCGGGGCCGGCGAGGGCCTTTCTCTGTGGAGTTTGCATGTTCTCAATGTCTGTGTGGGTTTCTATCTGGGTGCCCCAGCTTCCCCCAAAGACATGCAATGAGGTTAACTGGTGACTCTAAATTGACCGTAGGTGTGAATGTGAGTGTGAATGGTTGTCTGTGTCTATGTGTCGGCCCTGTGATGACCTGGCGACTTGTCCAGGGTGTACCCTGCCTTTCGCCCGTAGTCAGCTGGGATAGGCTCCAGCTTGCCTGCGACCCTGTAGAAGGATAAAGCGGCTAGAGATAATGAGATGAGATGAGATTTCTACTATTGTTTAATTCTTATTTTTTTTTCTCTCTTCTTCCCCCTTTATTTTATGTAATTTTATTTTCTATTGTTTACTGTTTTGCTTTTACCTCTGTAAAGCACATTGAACTGCCACTGTGTATGAAATGCGCTATATAAATAAACTTGCCTTGCCTTGCCTTGGATTTAAGCACCGCAAATAAGATCATAGTGTGTTGTCTGAACCACATTTAACTGAGAGACAACATTTTTGTTAGATATCATAATCATGTCACAAAAAAAGACATGCGCTTCTTTGTCTGCACTTTCAAAATAATTACAAAAGAACCAGTTATCGTTGTGGACTGGCATCTTATCCAGGGTATTTTCCTCACCTTGCATATGGTGTTCCTGGTATGGACTCAGGATCCACCATGAATTTGTCATTTTCTATCCAGGGTGTTTCAAAAAAATTGATATCATTTCACAGTCTAATAACTTTGCCAATTCTTGTTCAATTGACCCCAAATTTTAACAACCTGTGTGGAAACAGGTCAAAATTTTGTTTCATGTTTTTTATTTTATTTAATGTTTTTAGGTATAGAAATGTCATTCACTGGAAAAGAAAAGACGTTTTGTGTGTTAGAGTACGCTCAAACACAGTCGAACAAGACTGTTCACCATGCGTTTATGAGAAAATTCTCAAAAAATCCACCAACTGCGATGCAGATTTGGACACGGCACAAAAAGTTCAAAGAGGAAGGCTGTCTGTGTGTCTGTGTCTCAGGCGACACGCATATTGAACATTTGTGAAATCGTTCATGGAATCCACATACCTTTGAATTTCTCATTCAAATTTTGAGGAATAAATCTTATATTGCTCAGAATTAAGCCTGTTCAGTTTCATTTGCCTAGATTATGTGGTTTCTGGGATATTTACAGCTCAAATAATATCAAATTTTTTGAAACACCTTGTATTTCTCAGGGCAGACAAATCACTAGCACAAACCTAGGACGAGCAGATTTCTATTTAGTTATTTATTTGTATTTACCCAGTGAACCTACTCTTATTGAATTTCATGAAGAAAAAAATCATTGTATGCTCTGTATAAACTTAACAAGCTTCGTAATGCTGTCGTATAACTCTCCTGCTTACTATATGCAGTCACCTATATATCTGGGCTGCCAACTCTCACGCAATGAGCGTGAGACACACACATTTGATTGTCTTCACACGCTCACACGCCATACCTCCGATTTCTCACGCTAGAAAAAAAATCTAGTTTATCTATCTGATCTAGGCTACCCATTGCGTCGCGCCAACCACTTGCGATTGATCAATTACGCCTTACGCACGGCTAAACAGGCAGAGAGGTGTTCCCTTCTGTACACACTCCCCTATGGTAGGTGGCGCATCTAATGATGCTGCACTCGCCGGAAGTTGGATAATTGCCTACCGTCAATTTAGAGGAAGAGGAGAGAGAAGGTATCCGAGTTGAAGACGGGTGTCTCAGACAGGTTTGTACATATGCACGCCAATGTGTGGTGTTACTGGCATAATTATGAACTTATATAAAGTTTCTTAATCGTTTTAGCCTATAAGTGTTGTGAGAATATTTAATGCCATATCGAGAGCTGTGTACTAGGCATGCTAAATCATTATAGGCCTACTGCCGTGCCACAGCCTCTATCTTCCCCAACAAGCAGCACGGGAGAGCACCTCCTTAGCACACATTTATTAAGGCGCATTTTTAGTTTGTTTACTGTATGTTATCATACTTTATGACTTTATTTGAAGCCATACTGGAAATGTTGTAAAATAAAGCAAGTAAGAGATAATATTACAAATGCAAGAAGAGCCATTAGCCACCATACCTATTGTTTATTTACAGGGTATTTATTTTTAATTATTTATGATGTATGTAATTGCTCAGTTAAAGTAAATAAAGCATGGTCACCTGTAATATCAAAGAACTTGAACTTGTTAATAATTAAAAAACAAAGACAGAGAACAATATACTGAGGAGACAGGGTTTCAAAGAGGGCAAGACAGGTAGAGAATATTTGTCAGATAACAGGCCCTGACGAATGCTCTATTACTAATAAGAAACATAGATAAGAAATAAATTAATAAGAAATATATTAATATAGCTTATTTAAGTATGACCAAAATTTTTAAGCCCAACTTTGTGTGCACATTCCCACCTATGGCCAAGGTTCAGCTTTTTGTGTTTCAATACTGTTCAAACTTAATCATTTTAATGTTTCTTGTAGCACATGCACATTTTGCTTACTATTTAAGCATTTTATTTGTTCTTTTGCTGTTGATATTTTTCCCCATGCCAATCTTCTGCTGAACCCAGTGGTGGAGAAAGCCCTTAAATGCATAATGAATAGTCAGTGAGGGACAATCTTATTTTTTGCAACAGTTATTAAAAACTTAACATTTAGTTTCAATTCGGAAGGTGTTTAGGCTTAGCTGATGACATATTTTCAAACATGAACTTGCCTTTAAATCTGAAACACAGGTCTATAGGGCTACAGGAACATTGGCAGTCATCTGTAGTTTTCTAGTGTGGGGGCTTTTAAGCCAAAACTTGGTGCTTTTGTTGGCCACAAGCTGAAGGCCTGGCAAGTCAGGGTGTGTAAGAATGTAGGTATGGCACAGCAGGCCGCTCCAAAAATCCACCAGAATGCAGGAACATCTACTAAATCCAAAATCTCAACCCCCCCCCCCCCCCCCCCCCCCCCATTGTCCATCTCCAGCTGGACGACCCACAAACAAAACACCAGAATGCAGGGGGACAAGTGAATATCAAACTGAATACAAAATTCCCACTTACTGCATGGTGTGCGGAAAAATTTTGCCGTCGACCCCCCCCCCCCACCACCAAAAAAAAATCTCACTCCAAGGAATTTCGAAAAGTTGGCAGCCCTGTATATATAGATATAAACAGTAAAATGAAGACACTAACCAGACTCGTATGATATCTTTTCCATGAGATGCAAGGACAGAATAGGGCTTGACATTAACTTTTAAACCCACTTGCCCCCCAATATTATCGCTTTCCCCCTATTTTGCGAGTACTATTTTTTTTTATTTAGGAAAACCATAGAATAGTTGTGAATTGCATCATAAAATGAAGATCACACATTGAGTTGAAGTTTGGTTATTGATTAAGTTTCTTATTAAGTTTGGTTATTGGTTACTTTTAACTGGTAACGGACAATAACAATTTTATCCAAAATTGTTTTTCCTGCCTGAGTCGATTTATTTCCATTTCACATGCATGCAGCTGTTGTAAAGTTCAGTGTGTTTGTGTAGAACTCTCTGACTGTAGGTTCATAACTCGATAATGTAGAAATCATAAAATAGAAATCTATAACAAAGTTTGTATGAAGAAAACAATAGGGTGCCAAGACTTTTGAACAATACTGTGTTTGAGAATATTTATATATCGAGTTTTTTTTTGTTGTTGTATCATCCATCTCTAGGTTTAAAAAACAAACAAACAAACCTGTGCTGCGTCACGACAGACAGGATAATGTTTGAGTTTAAAATTATTGTTTAGTGTGTAGGTTGTGGGTGTTTTTATACAGACCTGGCAACCTGTAACTGAATCAGTGCAGCCGTCTGTCATGATGCAGCATGTTTTTTTTTTTAAATAAACCTAGAGGTGGATAATATTTAAAAAAAAAAGCTATATATATATTTTGCACAGGACTGTGCTCCTCTGATAACAGAAACAAAGCTCCAGCTTTCTCTGCTCTTAATCTGTTCTGTTCTTTCAGGATTTATCACGCATGTCGCTCATTGTTGAGTTTTTTATGCCCGAGTTGTTTGAAACCAATCTGGGTTTTGTGTGTCGAATAAGGAAGCGGCTTCACCTGTAAGAAAATCAAACACTTTCATGAAGGAGCTAACTTGAATGCGAACAGAAAAAAATAAAACAAGATTCTTAAGCAAACGCTTCCATCCTCACTTCCGACTTTCTGTTTTTGTAAAATACATTTTAAATACAATCGCGTATTTCTCTGGAGTTTTCAAGCTGAGCTCCTCTCGTCGTATTCTTTAACCGCTCATTTCCTCGTTGTTCTTGAAGCATTTGCTTCTATTTGTTAACATTTTTCTTGATAGCGGGGAGACGGTAATGCCTTTTATCTATTTCTCTGTTTGAACATCATCATCATCACATTTTCCCTATTGGCCAAGCTTGGCCTTAGGGCACCGACCAATGCCGGGGTGGCCCTATATTTAGCCGGGACCATTCCCGGCCCAAACCATCAATGGTGGCCTGCTTGGAGCATGGGGAAAATAATTTTCACTAATTTTGGTCACTGATCTTATTCTTGCATTAATCATCAATTCAACTGCACTCTGCATTTTCACATGGCAGCCCAGACGCCGACAGCATCGCAGCAGATTAAATAGGCGCTACCAAATAAGGAAATTCAACCCTCCCCTCTATTGCAGTTGGTTTGGTCCAAGACTCCTTCTCTGTATTGCGGGGAACTTAAACAACATTGGCGCGAAACAGCGCACGTCAGTGATGGAGGGCAGAAAGAGGCCAGGTGGAACCGAAAGGGCGAAGCTTAAAAAAAGGAAGGAGGTGGCAGCAAAATGTGCCAAATTGACAGATATGTTCTCAAGACCAGCTGGTAGGTTACGAAAGATATGGAGTATGATAACCCTGTTTGTCGATTTTATCAGTCTATGCTAGGCCTATAATGTGTCGATAGTTTGCGATGTCAATTCAGCTTTTTGATGTCATGTGAAATCTCGCAATTTACACGGTATAGATGTGGTGTATGTCTTAATTCTAAGAAGAACCGGACATTGCTTTACATCCCAGTTATTAACAATTTTAGATGAACAGGTCCCAAATGTGCTGTTGCACGTTATTTCCTCATCCAGCCTATTTCATCTCGCTGTCACACCGTGCATTTCCACAGGTGTGCGCACATTGTGGTTATGAACACATAGGCCTAGAAGTCATATTTGATGTTAAATCCTTCATTCATTCATTATCTCTAGCCGCTTTATCCTTCTACAGGGTCGCAGGCAAGCTGGAGCCTATCCCAGCTGACTACGGGCGAAAGGCGGGGTACACCCTGGACAAGTCGCCAGGTCATCACAGGGCTGACACATAGACACAGACAACCATTCACACTCACATTTACACCTACGGTCAATTTAGAGTCACCAGTTAACCTAACCTGCATGTCTTTGGACTGTGGGGGAAACCGGAGCACCCGGAGGAAACCCACGCGGACACGGGGAGAACATGCAAACTCCGCACAGAAAGGCCCTCGCCGGCCCCGGGGCTCGAACCCAGGACCTTCTTGCTGTGAGGCGACAGCGCTAACCACTACACCACCGTGCCGCCCCTGATGTTAAATAATTGTTGTTAAATATATAACTTAGAAGAGGTGTATGCGTATGCCAATATTCTAAGCAGAATCGAACACTTGCTTTAGCCTACATTTCATTTAACCATTTTTGAGTTGCCTAATGCGCCCTCACGCTTTATCTGCCAGTTGCTGAGTACCCAGCATTGTTGATTTGCCATTATTTTCGAGGCGTATGCGGCATGTAATGCACAAGCATTGGTTCAAATGCACGCGAGATGGGTGCTTTCGTTATTTTAAGACTATGTGACTAAAAATGTGTTGTGTAATTCGTCTTAAATAACGCGAAACAATCAGCCATACTCGCTGCTTTGCTATTTGGAGTGGCAGTCAGCTGGATTTCGCCCCCGACATAAAAGTTCATTCCCACACCCGGGCCGAAGATGCCGATTTCTGAAGATGCATGTCCTTTGGATGTGTTTTCAAATATTTTCACTAAGGAACTTTGGGACATGTTGGTGACACAGATAAATGTATATGCGGATTAGACACGCGGCCACACACCATCCAATTTTAAGTGGAGCCCCGTCTCATACTAGATGAAATCGTTCGTCGGTCTCAGCATTACGTTTGTGGTCATTAAACTACCGTGTAATGGAAGTTTTATTAACCCTAAAGTAATGCAGAGAACGACGAACAACATACATTGTCACTACCTGAATTTAAACCAAATAAAAAGCATTGTGAAAGAACAGTTATTTGTTTTATCTTTTTTAATGTACTCAAATTCCTCCTCCATTTCAAAGTGGCCTGAATGTGAATTAAACTCCCGGACTGAAAACAGGGCCCACTCCGGCCCTGGCACCGACTGTAGGTTGAGTCTTATATTTAGGAGTCGGTTCAGCTCCGATTTGCTCATTAGTGTTCTCCGTGCCTGGGAGACATCTGTGCCTAATATCTTCTCCACATTAGTCCAGGTCTTCTTGGATGTATTGATATCAAACAGCACCCGTTTTTGTAGTGAACTGTTTTCCATCCTGCAAACATGTCCCATGTATTTGAGATATTGAGCAAGGTAAAAGTCCCTTATTGAGCAAGATTTGGTAATTTTCCATAGTTGCTCATTTGAGATTCGAAACGACCAGTCAAGTTCTCCATCGACTTGGGTTGCTGGATCTATCCCTTTTTTTTTTTGCTTAGAGCGGGCAGGTGCGTTTTTTCTGGAATATCCCCCTGTGACCATTTTCCTTAAGAAGCCATTCCAGATAGTGTCGATCTTTTGAAGTTCAGTTGAAGATAGCTCGTGGGTTTGGATACCATAGAGAAGCCGTGACCTAACACATGCCTGAAGAATTTTCATACGAGTACTTATGTAGATTTCTTTATCGGTCAGAAACTGTTTCAGCTCGTCCCATTTTTGAAACGCAGATGCTATTTGAGAATGTAGAGCAGCAGCTGACTTCTCGGTACTAGTAATTAGGTGACCAAGGTACCTAAATTCCCTTACGTTTTTGATATTGATATTGTTAACAGACAGTAGGGATTTTCAGGATTTGATGGATTCATCCACATTGAATGCCATGGTCTCTGTTTTTTTATACGACATTTGTAGTCCAAATCTGGAGAAGGCTGAATCATAGATAGTCAGGATTTGATTAAGTTCATAATGAGATGAGATGAGACACATTATCTACACTACTGTATGCATTACATTTTGATTAAAGCAGTTATATTGCAATTTCTTCACAGTATTATCAATCCGAATGCTTCAGTGTAATTACTTATTGTCTCTGGGCAAAGCAAACTTCATCTCATCTCATTATCTCATCTCATCTCATCTCATTATCTCTAGCAGCTTTATCCTGTTCTACAGGGTCGCAGGCAAGCTGGAGCCTATCCCAGCTGACTACGGGCGAAAGGCGGGGTACACCCTGGACAAGTCGCCAGGTCATCACAGGGCTGACACATAGACACAGACAACCATTCACACTCACATTCACACCTACGGTCAATTTAGAGTCACCAGTTAACCTAACCTGCATGTCTTTGGACTGTGGGGGAAACCGGAGCACCCGGAGGAAACCCACGCAGACACGAGGAGAACATGCAAACTCCGCACAGAAAGGCCCTCGCCGGCCACGGGGCTTGAACCCGGACCTTCTTGCTGTGAGGCGACAGCGCTAACCACTACACCACCGTGCTGCCCCAAAGCAAACTTGTGTCAGTCAAAAGATATGCACATATACTGAGGTGTGAAATGAAATCAGAATAAAATGTAAATTAAAAATGGTTGTATTCCTGAAGGATCTGATGAGTCCCGAGTCTGCTTTAATTCTGTAGTGTATTTGTGTTGGTACAGTGGCTGGGGCAGTTTGTGTACATCAGAGTCCACAGAGCAAACAGGTTATGTGAGAGGTGACAGGATTGTGCTCGTAGTGATTAGCGGCACACGCACAAGGGCTTATAGGTTTTGTATTGTTTGTGCAACCACATGAATGGACGGCGTGAGACACAACCTGTGGTCCAAATGATTTCTTAATTACACACACACACGCGCGCACACACACAGGTACACACTACATAATAAAGCAGTCAGAAGAATGCCTCAAAGATGGCACAAGCGCAGATTTATATTCATGGAAATGTAAATATTTTTGAGAATGTAGACACACAATAGGGCGCATAGCACCTTTTAATCAAGACCAATTAGCCAGATTTGCTGATTGACTAAAACAAGTGTGTATGTGTGTGAGAGCCATATGGCTGTGCACATGTTCAGATAGGCTGATCCAGATTAACTTCGTTTACAGACGGCACACGCTACTCTTTACCCCAAGAGGGAGAAGGCTGAGGGTGTAAGCCCCTTGAGTCAGAGCTCAGCCTTGGAGCTTTAGAAGGATTAGACACCAGACACCTGCTCCAATCCACCTGCGCAGATCATCTGATACACAACGCAGGCACGATGCGCCATAATTCTGTTATAATTCTAGCACAAGCTTATCGTCATAATTTCATACTATATGTTTGCTTTGTTTTTGGGACCATTGTGATGTTCGGGTTGGAGTCAATGATGTTTGGGATTTGAATAGGATTCTAATTATGTTGGTGTGAATGCAAAATACTGGTGGATCTACATCCTCCAGTGATGATAAGATGTTCTTAATTACAATGACGTCCCAAACCTGCTAGGACTTGCCTATGCGACTCTGAGGAAGTAGTTATAAAGCTGTCTTCTGGTTTTCCTGTACAATCCCCCAGTGACGTGTTGTCATAGACATGACCGAGCATTTATTAAAGTGTTAATCACACAACAGCTTTTGTCTGTTAGTCTTCATAAATGTATTATGACTGTTTATACAACTATTTTACAGTAGGCACAGGCAATCTCATATGCTTACGATGGTGCTTTGCAGATATGAATTTTCCAACAGACATATTTAGATTTGTATAGAGTACTGATGGGGGCCACTAGCTGTTAAATGTCATGTGGAAGGGAAAGGAGCGGTAATGTAAACAAGCAAGGTGCTGAGTTGCCTCATTGATATGCATCATCAATGTGTAATGTCACACAGGTAAGGTCTGGTCTTCAAGAGTGAGATAAGGTGTGTGTGTGTGTGTGTGTACAGCAGAGATGATGATGATGATGATGATATCACCATCTTATCCCAGAAGCTAAGAAGCTCTACACATACATACATACATACATACATACATACATACATACATACATACATACATACATTTAATAGTTATTCCACTCAATCTCGTCGTACATGAGCTGATAGCCGATGAGGCGCATAGCACCATGTTGACTATAAGCCATGTACGACGAGATTGAGTGGAATAACTGTTTTATTCTATCCACATTCACTGGATTTTGAGAAACGGAGCATTTTTTTTTTTTTGCAAATTCGATAAATAACTTTGTACAAAACATCTGACAAAATCATTTCTGCTTAGAATGTAAACAAACTGGTGAAATGACAGTAGCAATTTGTCAAAAAAATGCTATAATAATAATTCTTGAAATATAAAAAAAGATACATTCTTACCATCAAACACTTTTATTCCAAATTTTGTTGCTTATTTAAAATTTTTTTTGGCGGGTGGGGGTTTCTCCTTTAGGGTTTTTTGGTGGTTGCATTACCGCCACTGACTGGGCTGGAGTGTGGAACAGGAGATATGGGGGGGGGGGGGGAGACAAACAGAAAAGTAGGGAGTCACCAAACAAGTCAGTAGGGATTCAAACTCTCGTGGTTACCAGAGGACAAGCCTAGCTATGTAATTGGCGAGAGGCTGAGATTGGCGCTGCCCAATGTGCCTTAAGGACCTGGTTAGTACTTGGTGGGAGACTACCTGGGAAGACCAGGTGCTGGCACAGGAGGGACTTTGAAATATATATTTTGAAAACACACAGTCATGTGAAAAAAAAAAGGACATCCCATGGAAACGGTTGACTTTTCTCGACACATTTAAACAAGCCTACAGATAAAGGCCATGTACTCCAACAAGCAACTCATAAAATTGAAATGTTGGAGTCATTTTCATAATTTAAATAAAAAAAAAAATCAGTCAGTAATCAGTAAGGAGAAAGTAAGTGCATCCTTACATTTATCACACTTTCCAGTCCATAAAATTAGGATCAGGTGTTCCAGATCACGTGTCATTGATTAGAACCTCCTGCAGGTGGAGGTGCAGGTGGAACTCGTCTTATTTAAACCTGACGTCTACGATCTGCTGTTCTCTTTGCTACTGTAATGCATACAGTAGTGTGTGGTGTCATCATGCCAAGATCTAAAGCACTCTCTTTAAGGACCTCACATAAAAGGCTGTGGATGCCTATGAATCTGGCAAGGGATATAAAAAGATCTCTAAATTATTTGAAATAAATTATTCCACTGTAAGGAAAATCCTCTACAAACGGAATAGATTTCAAACGACTGTCAATTTATCCAGGACTGGCCATCACAGCAAACTCAGCCCAAGATCAGACTGTTTGATGTGAAAAGGTGTCTCCAAGAACCCCAAAATTTCATCACTGGCTCTCCAGGTAACTCTTGCAACTGTTGGTGAGAGAGTGCATACATCTACAATCAGAAAGAGATTGGACACATTTGACTTGCATGAGAGGCATGCCAGGAAAAAACCTTTGCTGTCCAAAAGGAACATTTAAAGCAAGACTACAGTTTGCCAATGAACATGTAGGCAAAGATCAGGCCTTTTGGAATAACATGATCTGGACAGACGAATCAAACGGAGAGTTCTTTGGCCACAGTAAGAGTACATGTGTAGCACAGGCCAAAGATGGCTTTTCAGGAGAAGAACCACATACCAACTGTGAAGCATGGTGGTGGAAGTGTTATGATTTGGGATGGCTTTGCTGCCTCAGGGACTGGGAAGCTTGCATTCATTGATTCAGCTATGAATTCTGAATCACATCAAAGAGTGCTTGAGGACACCGTGAAGCCGCCTGTTCAAAAGTTGAACCAGAGGTGGACCTTTCAACAAGATAATTGTGATCCTAAGCACACTAGCAAATCCACCAAGGAATGGCTTTAGTTTTTATTTGCAGGTCTCGCACTGAGACACACACACACACACACACACACACACACACACACACACACACACACACACACACACACACACACACACACAAAGCAAGCACAGGCAGAGGCACACAGCTCTGTGCTGTTTCAGGGCTTTTCTCTCTCTCTCGAGGCTCTCGGCTCGTTCTTCTTTATACCTTCGCCCACTTACTGCAACACAGAACACACTCATTAGCATTAATTTTTCGCAGGTCTAACTCTTTAGTCACTCACCTCCTGTGATTTTTGCTCACAATTCACAGCTTGGCACTTGACCCTGCCTCCACCTCCACATGTTTTTGTAACAACATGCACATTTGCGATTTGTGCAACGTGCAAGCATTTGCAATCTGCAATGGAGGCCCTTGAAATGCTTCAGCAAGGCCATGGCAATGAAGCAATGAGCTGGGCGAGGTTTTTACACTGGATGTCCTTCCTGACGCAACCCTTCCCAGTCTATCCGAGCTTGGGACCAGCACTGGCTTGTGTAACCCCACTGGCTGGGTATTTTATCTAATCTGCATGTCTTTGAACTGTGGGAGGAACCTGGAGCACCTAGATGAAATCCATACTGACATAGGGAGAGCATGCAGACTCCACCCAGAAAGGCTGCAGTTGGCTGTGAGGTTTGAACCTGGAACCTTCTTGCTGTGAGGTGATGGTGCAAACCACTGCACCTCAAACCCAATCCAGACACTAGCAGAATATGCTGTCACTGATGCACAGAGTTGGGTGGGTTGCTTCACAGGACAGGTGCGTTTCAGTTTCAGATATTGTGGCATTGTGTGTGACGGATATCCTGTTGCTTTTGGGGGCTGTTAATGGTAGTCCTCAGTATGGCTACTGTGCTCTTGCTCTCTCACACACACAGATGCACATGCAGAGGTGCAGAGGGGAAATGGTTTATAGGGAGGCCTCATTGTCATGGTGATCTGTAGACAAGGTCACAGCCGTTGTTTGTTTTCTTTTTTCCCCCTCCCCTTGTACAGTGGCATCAGTATTGATGGACATGACCGACAGAGAGTGAAGAGGAGGAGGAAAAAGAGCTTGAAATATCAAACACTATCTGATTCTTATGAAAACTGAAAGATTCAGATGGCGCTACATTGCAGCTGTAACGTTCTCACAACCTGTTAAACTTTGTGTTATCGTGGGATCTTTGCATAGTATTGTGTAAACCCAAATTCAACTGGCCTTCTGACAGAAATAAGTCTGCATATACCTGTAGTTTAGACAGGTTGAGCATAATATCTAGATGGGTCTTCATAGCCTGCATTCACCAGCACCAGTCATTTAACAGGTAGATTTAGAGTGAAAAAAGAAGTGTGTAAGTGATGGACGCAATGTGAACAGTGAGGACAAATAGACAGGAATATCTCCCACATCTTGGCCTATAAAACAAAGAGCCGGATTCATCTGGACTCAGCACGAACTTTACCCGAGAATGTGGCAAATTCTTCTTTTTGTAGGCAACAAAGCAGCCTTTCCGAGTCATCTGTATTCGGTTTCTGCTGTCTTTCATCTCCTCCTGTTTCTGGGAGCAGATTCAAGTTGCGTTCACCTTGAGGTGGACAGTCCTGAGCAAGAGAGAGAATCTGAGCAGAAAGGGAGCCAGTTTACTACCACCAGGGCCGGTGGTCATCTGTCTTCTCGGATTAAAGAAGTTCTTTTCCAATCTAATTCTGGTCTGTTCCTTTGAAAGCCCTCTTCTTTTCTCTTAATCTCGCTAAATGTTCTCAGGGTTTCTGCTCAATGGCCACGCTGTTGTGGCCTGGCATATTTCGGAGCGGATAATAATTACTTGTCACAAATTGGGCCAGCGAGGGCTGAACGAAGAGTCTCACCAAACAGTGTGTGGTGACTTTTATAGGTTTGGTGTTTGAATAGGCCCAGAGCTGGAGCAAGGAGTAGCACTGCAAACAAAAACGGCCTTCAACAGGCATGATTTAGGTTCGGTCCATGCCAGGGAAATGCTGACAGTTAGACCCAGAGCATTTACAGGTTTACTCTCGGTATTGTGTTTTTTATGGTTTGACTGCAGTTCGTTTCCCTGTGCTTCTCTGTAAATGTCCTTCATTGCAGAATTCTTTTTTTGTTTGTTGTTTATTATGGGCAGTGCATTGCCACAGCTCTTTCACTCCGAGCCTAGATTCCTACCACTACCTTGGCATCTCTGTTCTTGCGTTGGTTGAAAACTGATTAAACAGCTGTTATTATTTGCAACAGTTATGGACTGTTTATTAACTTTCTCTGAGCTTTTTGGCAGGAATAGTCTTCTTCGAGTAGCTAGAAGTTCTAACAAATTCACAGGACCTACTTAAGGCCAAGAATATAAACACAATAATCCTCGCTCTGTTGGAGGCCTGACAGTATTAAAAGCAGGTGAGGAAAAGATGCTAGTGAATATAAGGAGCCTGGAGAGATTGGAAACAGGTTAATATGTGGTCATTAATAGACTGGTAACATCTGAAAAAGCCACAGGATGACACATTGGGGGGGGTCCTCAGAGTGGACTGCAAAATTTGTCCTCATTTTGAACTCCAGCCTCTCTCCCTCTTTTTTTCTCTCTCCATACACCCACTCATAATCAGGCTCTAGTGATAAGCTTTAACAATTGAGGAGCGTTGAAAAGGCTTCTCCTGGCATATAAACCCGACTCAGGACATCCCTGACACAACACTCTAAGCTATATATTCATCACTGATGAGCATTCTTGTTCAATCATTTGATGTTTAGATATCTGATCAAAAGTTTCTCTTCATGTTTGCATGGGTTTCCTCTGGGTTCTCTGGTTTCCTCTCACCTCCCGAAAACATGTAGTAAGTGGCTTGTCAATGCTAAATTACCCCTAGGTGTGAATGAACATGCGAAAGTGTGTGTTGATGAAGACTGTTGTTCCATCAAGATGTATGTGCCTAATGTTCCTGTGATAGACTCTGGACCCACCATGAACCTGAGGATTAAGCAGTTACTAAAGTGAATAAAATAATGATAAAGGTGCCTTTTAAAAAAATCTGAACATACCTTATTTTATCCTCTGTATCATTATTAACAAAAGATGTGTAAAACGTTCACCACCATGAACTAAGCGAGATGCAAGGATTTGTTTGCTAACGTGTGATTAAACAGGAGTCACTGGTGCATGGGATCACTGTAGATAAAGTCAGTTGTTTGATGGTGTTGTCATAGTGTAACTAGGGACACAAGGAGATTGGTTTGTATTAGACAAACTCAGAGTGCACATTAGCAGGTAGATTGAAAGAGAGATTAAGTTAATGACGTACAGTGTCTTGCAGAAAGTATTCATCCCCCTTGCGGTTTGTCCTGTTTTGTCGCATTACAAGCTGGAATTAAAATGGATTTTTGGGGGGGTTAGCACCATTTGATTTACACAACATGCCTACCACTTTAAAGGTGCACTTTTTTTTTTTAAATTGTGACACCAACAATAATTAATATGGAAAAATCAGAAATCTGGAGTGTGCATACTGTAGGTATTCACCCCCCAAAGTCAATACTTTGTAGAGCCACCTTTTGCTGCAATTACAGCTGCAAGTCTCTTGGGGTATGTCTCTATTAGCTTAGCACATCTGGCCACGTGGGTGGCATGGTGGTGTAGTGGTTAGCGCTGTCGCCTCACAGCAAGAAGGTCCGGGTTCGAGCTCTGTGGCCAGCAAGGGCCTTTCTGTGTGGAGTTTGCATGTTTTCCCCGTGTCTGCGTGGGTTTCCTCTGGGTGCTCCGGTTTCCCCCACAGTCCAAAGACATGCAGGTTAGGTTAACTGGTGACTCTAAATTGACCGTAGGTGTAAATGTCAAGTCAAGTTTATTTGTATAGCACTTTTAACAATAAACATTGTCGCAAAGCAGCTTTACAGAATTTGAACGACTTAAAACATGAGCTAATTTTATCCCTAATCTATCTCCAATGAGCAAGCCTGTGGCGACAGTGGCAAGGAAAAACTCCCTCAGATGACATGAGGAAGAAACCTCGAGAGGAACCAGACTCAAAAGGGAACCCATCCTCATTTGAGCAACAACAGACAGCATGACTATAATATTAACAGTTTTAACATGAAGACAGTTTTGTTGATGTAACTCTTCATTGATGGAAACTTGAGTGCAAAACTGTTCATGACAACTGCAGTCCTCAAGTTAGCAAGTCAACTGTAGTCCTCAGCCATAAAAGCATTACTGTAAGAGTCCAGAGCTTCCTCCAGGTGTAACTTTCAACTGTCCTCATGGGGCCATCCTCCACAGGAGTGATGCGATGAGACTCCAACCAGACACAGGGCACCAGGATGGATCAAGCAGGTCCGAGGAGCAGAAGAGATCAGCATCTCGATCTCAGGACCAACATGTAACTCAGAGGGACAAATGGGGGGGGGGGGGGGGAGAGAAAACACGGGTTGTTAGGTATGCCCTAAAAATGACACAAGTGTTAAGTCTGTGTGGTAGGCTCGCAGAGACAAGAGTCTTGACATCAGGCATAATACACAACAATGGCATGTTAATATGGTTAAAAAATATCATGACCTGCTCTGGCTGGATGCTTGATTGGGTGATGGGACCACACTCCTTAGCAATGATGGGATGCAGATGGGACCCTTAGGGCTGGCCAAGACAATTCAGTTACATTTCACCGGATCTGGGATATGCGACAGAATGTCTGACGGCCGATTCCCTGCAGGCTACGAGAGCCAGTCGAGGTCTCCATCCTCTCCACCAAAAGATTTCCTGTTGATTCCATGTAACTCAGAGGGACAGATTTGGGGGGAGGGGGGGAGAGAGAGGGCGAGAAAACCGAGGTTGTTAGGTATGCCCAATGTCACCTGGATAAGTAGGAACAGTATACATATTGCACTGAGTACAAGCAGGGACTCCAGCAACTAACTATGACAGCATAACTAAAAGGGGAGAGCCAGAGGGTAACACAGGCATGAGGGAGCCCCGGGACATAAAGCAGCAGCCACTACACCGTCAACAAACTCGAGTGAGCAAGCGAGTGGGGACTGACAGCATCCATACATCCCAGTTTACCAAAACACTCCATGTCTGAGGACCCTCCAGAGCTACATCTTTACCTCATAAACACTATTAACAAAAGGCTTGACTAAACAGATATGTTTTCAGCCTAGACTTAAATGCTGAGACTGTGTCTGAGTCCCGAACATTACTTGGAAGGCTGTTCCATAACTGTGGGGCTTTGTAAGAAAAGGCTCTGCCCCCTGATGTAGTCTTCACTACACATATGTGAGTGTGAATGGTTGTGTCTACACATATGTGAGTGTGAATGGTTGTCTGTCTATGTGTCAGCCCTGTGATGACCTGGCGACTTGTCCAGGGTGTACCCTGCCTTTCGCCCATAGTCAGCTGGGATAGGCTCCAGCTTGCCTGCGACCCTGTAGAACAGGATAAAGTGGCTACAGATAATGAGATGAGAGATGAGATGAGACATCTAGCCACTGGGATTTTTGCCCATTTCTCAAGGCAAAACTGCTCCAACTCCTTCAGGTTAGATGGGTTGCGTTGGTGTACAGCAATCTTCAAGTTATGTCACAGATTCTCAATTGGATTGAGGTCTGGGCTTTGACTAGGCCATTCCAAGACATTCAAATGTTTCTCTTTAAACCACTCCAGTGTAGCTTTAGCAGTATGTTTACTGTAGGGTCATTGTCCTGCTGGAAAGTGAACCTTTGTCCCAGTCTCAAACCTCTGGCCGACTCAAACAGGTTTTCCTCCAGAATTGCCCTTTATTTAGTGCCATCCATCTTTCCTTCAGTCCTGACCAGCTTTCCTGTCCCTGCAGATGAAAAACATCCCCACAGCATGATGCTGCCACCACCATGCTTCACTGTAGGAATGGTGTTCGCAGGGTGTTGGGTTTGCGGCACACATGGCATTTCTCATGATGGCCAAAAAGTTCAATTTTAGTCTCATCTGACCAGAGAATCTTCCATGTGTTTGGGGAGTCTGCCACATACTGTTGGGCAAACTCCAAACATATTTTCTTTCTTTTTTTCTTCAAGCAATGGCTTTTTTTCTGGCCACTCTTCCATACAGCCCTACTCTGTGGAGTGTACGGCTTAAAGTGGTCCTATGGACAGATACTCCCATCTCCGCTGTGGATCTTTGCAGCTCTTTCAGTGTTATCTTTAGGGGTTTCATACAAAAAGGGGTGAATACCTATGCACACTCCAGATTTCTGTTTTTTCATCTTAATTATTTTATTGTTTGTGTCACAATAAAAAACAGTTTGCACCTTTTAAAGTGGTAGGCATGTTGTGTCAATCAAATGGTGCTAACCCACCAAAATCCATTTTAATTCCAGCTTATTATGCGACAAAACGGGACAAATACCAAGGGGGATGAATACTTTTGCAAGACACTGTCGCTTCTGGCCCACAGAAAAATAGGCTTTGTCTGAGGACATAGGACTAAAGTTTCTTAAATTTAAAATTACATAAATATTTTTACAATGTCTGCGTAATTTGCTTGAGAAAGTAAAACAATCATTTAAATCCTTCACTGAATGCAAGCTCAAGCACAGTAACGACACATGTGGTGTTACAGTAATTGATAAATAGATCTCCTAGAGCTTATAAGAGTTACTTTACAGGAGTTTAGTGTTTTTGTGGGCCTGTTGTTTTTGCTGATTGTGATCTGCTGAACTCCACATTTGCTTGATTTTTATATTATGCTCATGATCAATTATAAAACGAGATGGTATTTCAATTGTAAATAATGCTAATGATCAATTATAAAATGAGATGCCTGGGTATTGCATGTATTGGGAGGGTGTTTATAGCGAGCTGTATGGCCAGTGTATTATTTAACGAACCAGCCTGTTTTCTCTGCATGACTAATTAATGCATGTGAATAAGCTGCAGGCTGGCTGCCTTCTGCTCAACCAAACAGGAAGAGAGAGATTAAGGGTGAAGGGCAGAAAACATGGATAGATACTGTGATGGCTACATACACTCCAGAGAGCTCCGGGAGCAAAAACAACAGGATTGCAAGAACAGTCCATCCTGCAAGAGTTACACAACAAATGTCTCCATCAACAATATGGTATTGTGTTTAAATTAGCGACTATGTGCAAACACACTCTCCCACTGCTGTCCATTGAGCTGGAGTATTTGTCCATGAATTGATGATGACCAGGTTTGTAGAGGGATAAGAAATATAGTTTGAATGATAAAGAAAAAAAACATCCATCCATTATCTGTAACCGCTTATCCTGTACAGGGTCGCAGGCAACCTGGAGCCTATCCCAGCTGACTACGGGCGAAAGGCGGGGTACACCCTGGACAAGTTGCCACATCATTGCAGGGCTGACACATAGACACAAACAACCATTCACACTCATTCACACATTCGGTCAATTTAGAGCCACCAATTAGCCTAACCTGCATGCCTTTGGACTGTGGGGGAAACCGGAGCACCCGGAGGAAACCCACGCAGACACGGGAAGAACATGCAAACTCCACACAGAAAGGCCCTCGCCGGCCGCTGGGCTCGAACCCAGGACCTTCTTGCTGTGAGGCGACAGTGCTAACCACTACACCACCAGAACAAATCCTGTTAATTTAAAAATTAGCTTAAGACTTTCTGTGTAAAAAAAAAACAATCTGCAAAATACAGTACATCATTCACATACCTGTATTTGTTAAAATGGATTGGGCTGTTGGGGGAGCTGTATTTAAAGCATGCATCTTAAGGCCCGGTCCCACTGCACTTACGGATGCAAAGAGGATGTAAAACGTAAAAAAATCTTTGCCATCCGTTGGAAAACGCTATGCATCCGTTGTGTACTCATTGCATACGTGCTTCATATGCTCTATCCATCGAGCATCTGTCCACTGTGATTTCATCCGCGCAAAAAGTTTTGAGCTGCACAAAACTTTTAGAACGGATGAACTTTCCGCCGTGTACGATGTAAATCCGCGACATATACGAGCAACAAACGTTCTATGTCCGTTATCATCCGTTAAACGTCTGCTGTATCCTCTCTGCATCCTCTGGGCATCCTCGCAACTCACATCCGCTGCAGCTGAAAACGGAAAGAGGGAGGAAAGATAAGGTACATGAAACGTCTATTCATCGTTAGTAGCACGGAAATAGAAAGGATGTAAGCGTATGCATCTCGTATATAAAGTATTCAAAACGGACAAAGCGTTTATATCTGGGATGTATCTCGTATATTTAGGATGTCTGGAGTATGTCTAGAGTATGTAGAAGGACACCTAGCGGACAATCGGTCTGCATCCGATATACATCCACGCAACATCCCCTTTGTTTCCGTTAGGCGTACGTGATGCATCCCCTTCATCCGCTATGCATCCGCTCTTTCTGCTATGCGTCCGCTTCTCAGTTATCACCGGTAACCCCTTCGGAGCTGTCATCCACTTCCATCCGCTTTCATCCGCTAGGCTTCCTATGAACATGCGTTTAACATCCCCGCTATATACTACCCACGTCCGTTCTTTTCCGTTCTGTTTTCGCAAATTTTCGCCAATTTTGTCCATTTCTGGAGCGGATGAAAACGGATAGAGCCACCCCCGAAATTTTGCTCGTCCTCTGTGTCCTTTTTGCATACGTTTTGTGTCCATCGGCCAGTGGGACCGGGCCTTTAATTTACAGTAGATAGATAGACCTTTATTGTCATTGTTGTGCACAAGTACTCGTACAGTACAGCGAAATTGGTAGGCTGTCTTTTGACAGTGCAAATAATATAAAAGATAAATAAAAGGTTAATACTAAGACATGCACCGCGAGTTGGCCTAGTGGTTAGTGTGTCTGCCTCTCGATCGGGAGATCTCGAGTTCTACTCACGGTCGGGTCATGCCAAAGACCATCATAAAAATGGTACCTACTGCCGTCTGGCAAGGCACGCTGCAATACAGATGCGAGTGGGAAGTCAAACTCTTGCGGTTACCAGAGGACTAGCCCCCCACTGTAACCTTAGCTATGTAATAGGCGAGAGGCCGAGGGCTACAGAAACAGAAATTGGTGCCACCCTATGCGCCACATGGCGTGGGAAGGACTTTGACTAAGACATGCATATTCAAAAGATATTGCACATTCCAAATACACACCTTCAAAAGATATTGCACAAATACACACATTGAAAAGATATAAAAGATATAAATGTTGTCCCTGTGTATCTGTAGTCTAATAGATTAAGTGCACTCTGTCATTCCAAGCTGTCTGATTGAGAGGGGCCGCTTTTCATCTTTCCATGAATGGAAAACCTTTGTTATGAGGGTTGTTTTTTTTTTTTTTTGGGGGGGGGGGGATGTGATATTTTGCTGTAGGTAAGATCTCCTCCAAATCAAAACAGTATGATACAACAGCAGAATTGGTTTAAAAATACTCCCTGAGCAACCCAGCTTTCTGCCTAATGCTTTATATTTGTCTCACGCTTCTGCAACAAAGCAAGATGAGCCCTTCTTAATAAACTCCCAGCACACTCCACACCTTTTTAATGAATCGGATTCTTCTTCTTCTTCTTCTTCTTTGGCATGCACATGTGCACACACTTTTGCAGCTATTCATCCTCAATAGTCAACAATAAGTCATTTTCTTCTACCAAAGCAGTTTGCTAATGATGGCAATTTTTTTATTTGTTAAAGAACATGTCATGTATTTTGTCCATTTATAGTTACATTTAATGTTGTGGAATGTTCACAAAACATGTAGGGTAGTATCTCACTGGGCTGCGACAGCCCACGACTAGTTGGAGACACAACAATTGCGATAAAATATGCGAATTAGCGAAAATTTTCACTTGAAATCACACTGAATTGATATTTGCATATTTTACCGCAATTGTTGTGTCTCCAGCTAGTCGCAGGCTGTCGCAGCCCAGCTTTCCCTCGGCAAGCAGGGAAGTAGAGGAAGCCTCACGGAAACTGACTTGAGAAGGGTTTGCGACGGCTTTGCGACACCAGTGACGCACTCGCAGCTATTTTGAGAGAAATTTTGTCGCATGAATTTTTTGAACATGTTCAAAATTTCAGCGACGAAGGAGCGACACTTTGCGACTCATGCGAGGAAATTGAGAAGCCCCGCGAATGTTTCAAGACACTTTTGAAACTCTCTCGTGAATGACGTTCGCAATTTGCCACAAGCTGTCGCAGCCCAGTGAGATACTGGCTTTAGTTCATGCCTCTTGTATTGTAACAGTTTTCCTGGGGTGGAAAACTTCACAGCTTTACATTTGATTTTTACAAAGCACTGGCACAGGAGACTCTTTCCAAAAATGTTAAATAAACGCCTCCTCACAGAAAATGTCTCAGAGAACAAGCGCATTAACACTGTTGCTTCAAAGTTGCCACTAATGTCAAAGCTGTGCTGTTACAGGAAATTAATCAACATCACTTTAGCAGTCAGATTTGAGAATTCAACAGGGATATGGTAAAGAGTTTTTATATTAACACTGTTTTGAATAATGCCTATGAGATATTATGATATGAAAGAAAGAAAGAAAGCACAACTTTATTCATCACACACTTGTGAAATTCCTTTCTGCATTTAACCCATCTGAAGCAGTGAACACACACATGCGAGCAATGAGCACACACACATACCCAGAGTATTGGGCAGCCATGCTAACAGTGCCCTGGGAGCAGTTGGGAGTTAGGTGCCTCGCTCAAGGGCACCTCAGCCCAAGGCCATCCCATATTAACCTAACCACATGTCTTTGGGGGAAACCGAAGCACCCGGAAGAAACCCACGCAGACAAGGGGAGAACATGCAAACTTCGCACAGAAAGGCCCCCGCTGGCCGTGAACCCAGAACCTTCTTGCTGTGAGGCGACCATGCTAACCACTACACCACCGTAAGTGTTCTCTTTCAGTTTCTTATGCCACAGTGGATTCAGCCATGAAGTTGGTTAATGTAGTAAAAAAGAACAACATAAGCAGCATGTGACAACATGGACACAATGCTGTTGAACTGTCTGAAGCTCTGGGAGCCACATGTTTGTTATGGTCTCAGTAATTGCCTATTGTACTAGATAGCTGTGCAGTGCTGACCTTTGTCATGGCCTCACGGTTAACTCTGAACTTGCTTCCTAATTTTAATGATGTCTGCTGTAAGGACATTAACAGTGCAGTCTCCTTTAGGGATCATACGGTGCACATCTGAGAAGTTAGACTTATGTATATGCTTCCTAGAGACGTAACCGAATATGAACATGTTATTTAGAATGAACAGAGAATGTGTTCTAAACAGATACAAATAGAGATATGAATAGGACACGCACTATGACCTGTGTATTACACTATTACCTGTCACCATGTGGGCGAGCAGTCAGATATGAAGCTTGTGGGCAAAGAAAGACTACAACGGTGTCCAAAATCACTCTCATTCACTACTCCCTACTCACTATCTAGGGAATTCTATATAGAGGACTATATAGTGAGCTCTTTGGTAAAATGGAAAAAAACCCAAACACTTTCGGACACTACTCCGTCATGCCATTATTTACGTCATTACTGTCACACAATTAAAACGTGCCAGATCAGTCGGCTGGTGGGTTTTCAAAATAAGAAATACATGCATGTATTTTTGTGATAAATCCATATTATACTGAGTGCATTTCCCACATTAATAAATACAAAGTACTTTATGTCTGCTGCATCTTTCAGTTCTTTTAAATCAAGGCTGAATACTTTCTTCTTTGCCGCTGCCTTTTATTAAATCAAATTTGAGGGTTTTGATTAATTCCTCGCTCTACACTCTAACTTTTATTATTGTACTTTATCTGTCTTATTCTATTTTAGCTTACTTCCTGTTCTCTTACTATTTGTACATGAATGTCCATTTAACACACTACAATATTATTGCCATTTTCGCGCCACAACTTATAAATTTGTCTTGTGCCCATTGTCAAGAAAAAAACAATCTACTGCTATACTCACTCTAAAATACTTAACGGTCCTTATGAAACAGCTTTTTTCAGTGCGACTGCAATGCATGATGGTGTGTATATATTGCTTGGTTAGTGACCATCGGTCGTACACTACCTTTCACGATGCATTGTGGGATACTATGAGTCCACTATCTAGGGTGGAATAATGCTCACTATACATTCGGACAGCACTACAAAATGGCAAACTCGCTATATAGTCCACTATACAGTGAGTAGTGAGTGATTTCGGACACAGCGTACATTTATGAATGCATTTCTATTGTTCATCTTTAGTAAACCACATGGTGGTTTAAATTAGGCTGCTAATTTGTTTATATTTTGGGAAATAGAACGAACTAGCTATCTTAGAAATGATCATCAGCAGGTACAAATAAAAATAATTGTGTGAGTGAAATAAAAGAACAAAACTGTCCTCAAATGAGGTTGACGAACTGTTAGAGCCAGAATTCATGAATCATCCTGAGAGTGCTTTGTGTTGTTTTCGGGAGCATAGTGGTAGATTTCTTATTTATTTAATTAAATCAATCAATCAATCAATCAATCAATCAATCAATCAATCAATCAATCAAAACCCTTCTGGCCTAAACCACACCCACTAGTTGAAATCTGAGTACAAATGGTTGGAGCTCACATCAAATCCAGATCTAGGTACGAATAGAGGCATTTACTCAGTCTCTCCATATCTATAAATGAACCAATATTAACAGTTAATTCCATAGCATATTCTGTGTTGCTTTGTTAACTCTGTGCTTCTTCAGCGCTACTGACAAACTTTTTTTTGCTTGAGTTTGTGTAAATATTGAACACAAAGCTGGTCTCTTGCCAGATTTACAGTTTGACAGATAATTATCTATATAAATTGATTACCCCATTGTTAATTTTATATGTCAGCAGGCATGTTGGGACTAGTTTAGTATTTAGAAGTTTGCCTCCCTGGACAACACAGTGCACTGACCTGTGCACGCTCAGCTAGCAAAGGTGCTTGTGTTGCTAATCTCACAACTTGAGACTCCGTCCACATAATCAGCCCATCCCCAGTAACTCTAATGTGATCTAAAACCTGTATCAGACCAGCTGGGGTTATTGAGCTAATGCTTTTTCTGTGTGTCCGAGGTACATACCAGTCAAAATTTTGGACAGACATTCTAAGGCTACATCCACACGACAACGGCAACGAGATTTTTTTTTTTAAATATCGCGTCCACAGGGGCAACGTCTCGTCTCGTCTCGTCTTCTTCCGCTTATCCGGGACCGGGTCGCGGAGGCAGCAGTCTAAGCATGGAAGCCCAAACTTCCCTTTCCCCAGACACCTTGGCCAGCTCCTCGGGAAGAACACCGAGGCGTTCCCAGGCCAGCCGAGAGACACAGTCCCTCCAGCGTGTCCTGGGTCTTACCCGGGGCCTCCTCCCGGGGGGACATGCCTGGAACACCTCCTCAGGGAGACGTCCAGGAGGCATCCAAAAAAGATGCCCGAGCCACCTCAGCTGATTCCTCTCGATGTGGAGGAGCAGCGGCTCTACTCCGAGCTCCTCCCGAGTGACTGTGCTTCTCACCCTATCTCTAAGGGAGCGCCCAGCCACCCTGCGAAGGAAACTCATTTCGGCCGCTTGTATCCGTGATCTTGTTCTTTCTGTCATTACCCAAAGCTCATGACCATAGGTGAGAGTCGGAACGTAGATCGACCGGTAAATTGAGAGCTTCGCCTTTTGGCTCAGCTCCTTCTTCACCACGACAGACCGGTAAAGCGACCGCATCACTGCGGAGGCTGCACCGATCTGCCTGTCGATCTCACGCTCCATCCTTCCCTCACTCGTGAACAAGATCCTGAGATACTTAAACTCCTCCACTTGAGGCAGGACTTCTCCACCAACCTGGAGAGGGCAAGCCACCCTTTTCCGGTCGAGAACCATGGCCTCGGACTTGGAGGTGCTGATTCTCATCCCAGCCGCTTCACACTCGACTGCAAACCACCCCAGTGCATGCTGAAGGTCCTGGTTTGAAGAAGCCAACAGGACAACATCATCCGCAAAAAACAGAGATGAAATCCTGTGGTTCCCAAACAGGATTCCTTCTGGCCCCTGGCTGCGCCTAGAAATTCTGTCCATAAAAATTATGAACAGAACCGGTGACAAAGGGCAGCCCTGCCGGAGTCCAACATGCACTGGGAACAGGTCTGACTTACTGCCGGCAATGCGAACCAGACTCCTGCTCCGTTCGTACAGGGACCGGACAGCCCTTAGCAAAGAGCCCCGAACCCCATACTCCCGAAGCACCCCCCACAGAATACCATGGGGGACACGGTCGAATGCCTTCTCCAGATCCACAAAGCACATGTGGACTGGTTGGGCAAACTCCCATGAACCCTCGAGCACCCTATGAAGGGTATAGAGCTGGTCCAGTGTTCTGCGACCAGGACGAAAACTGCATTGTTCCTCCTGGATCCGAGGTTCGACTATTGGTCGAATTCTCCTCTCCAGTACCCTGGAGTAAACCTTCCCTGGGAGGCTGAGAAGTGTGATTCCCCTATAATTGGAGCACACTCTCCAGTCACCTTTCTTAAAAAGAGGGACCACCACCCCAGTCTGCCACTCCAGAGGCACTGCCCCCGACCGCCACGCGATGTTGCAGAGGCATGTCAACCAAGACAGCCCCACAACATCCAGAGACTTGAGATACTCAGGGCGGATCTCATCCACCCCCGGTGCCTTGCCACCGAGGAGCTTGCAAACCACCTCATTGACTTCGGCTTGGGTAATGGACGAGTCCACCTCTGAGTCATCAGCCTCAGTCTCCTCAGTGGAAGACATGATGGTGAGATTGAGGAGATCCTCAAAGTATTCCTTCCACCGCCCGACAATGTCCCCAGTCGAGGTCAACAGCTCCCCAACTGCACTGTAAACAGTGTTGGCAGAGTACTGCTTCCCCCTCCTGAGGCGCCGGACGGTTTGCCAGAATTTCTTCGAGGCTGACCGATAGTCCTTCTCCATGGCCTCCCCGGACTCCTCCCAGTTTCGAGTTTTTGCCTCCGCAACTGCCCAAGCTGCAGCACCCCTGGCCTGCCGATACCCGTCAGCTGCCTCAGGAGTCCCGGAGGTCAACATGGCCCGATAGGACTCCTTCAGCTTGACGGCATCCCTTACTTCCGGTGTCCACCACCGGGTTCGGGGATTGCCGCCACGACAGGCACCGGAGACCTTGCGGCCACAGCTCCGAACAGCTGCGTCCACAATGGAGGTACAGAACATGGTCCACTCAGACTCAATGTCCCCTGCCTCCCTCAGAAGCTGGAAAAAGCTCTCCCGGAGGTGGGAGTTAAAGACCTCCCCAACAGAGTGCTCGGCCAGACGTTCCCAGCAGACCCTCACCATACGTTTGGGCCTGCCAGGTCTGTCCAGCTTCCTCCTCCGCCAGCAGATCCAACTCACCACCAGGTGGTGATCAGTTGACAGCTGAGCCCCTCTCTTCACCCGAGTGTCCAAGACATAGGGCCAGAGATCAGATGAAACGACTACAAAGTCGATCATCGACCTCTAACCTAAGGTGTCCTGGTGCCACGTGCACTTATGGACTCCCCTATGCTCGAACATGGTGTTCGTTATGGACAAACCATGACTAGCACAGAAGTCCAATAACAAAACACCACTCGGGTTCAGATCGGGGAGGCCGTTCCTCCCAACCACGCCCCTCCAGGTGTCACTGTCGTCGCCCACGTGAGCATTGAAGTCCCCCAGTAGCACAATGGAGTCCCCAGTCTGAGCACCCCTCAGTACCTCTCCCAGGGACTCCAAGAAGGCCGGATACTCTATACTACTATTTGGCCCGTAGGCACAAACAACAGCAAGAGCCCTCTCACCAATCCGAAGGCGCAGAAAGGCGACCCTCTCGTTCACTGGGGTAAACTCCAACACATGGCGGCTGAGCTGGGGAGCTATAAGCAAGCCCACACCAGCCTGCCGCCGCTCACCACGGGCTACTCCAGAGAAGTGGAAAGTCCAGCCCCTCTCGAGGAGCTGGGTTCCAGAGCCCAAGCTGTGCGTGGAGGTGAGCCCAACTATCTCTAGCCGGTACCTCTCAACCTCCCGCACAAGCTCAGGCTCTTTCCCCCCCAGCGAAGTGACATTCCATGTCCCAACAGCCAGCCTCTGTGTCCGAGGATCAGGTCGTCGAGGCCCCTGCCTTCGACTGCCACCCAATCCACACTGCACCAATCCCCTACTGCTACCTCTGTGGGTGGTGAACCCACAGGAGCACATGGGCAACGGATCAATAAAATATCAGGTACATATTGCAATGCAACACTTGCTGAAAACGATGCAATACACATGCCACACCTCTACGTGCGCTGTAAGACGGTCCCATCGGAGACACCAGAACAATAGAAGAAGTAGACGCATGCGCATAAACCCCTTCTTCTGTAGCATCAGCCACATAAAGTTTTGATTATTAGTCAGTAGCGTAAAATAGTATCTATTGTCTAAGACACTTATTTATATTTCATATTAAAACGTCTATGTAAATTAATACATAGAAAGCCTGGCCAAGTGCCGAACGTTCTTCTGCCTTCACTTTAAGAGAAATTCAGGGCGAGCATGAGCCTAGGTTCTTCCCTGTCACTGTCACACGCGCACACCTTCTCACTCCCTGTCCTATGGCTATAGTCCCTTTAAATCACGTGCTCGTTTTTTGAATGGAGATGCGGAAAGAGGAATGAACGGGGGTAGATGGAGAGAGAGAGGAATGAACGGGGGTAGATGGAAGCCGGTACGCCAACATTCTGAGATCCTCCAGAATTCTTTAATGGTCCGGAATAAATTGAATGCTACACGTTGATGGATTACTTTGTTCTTCTACGCCCTTTTTGAGGAATGTATTGTCGGACTTAAACCAACATCTGAAGAGGTGAGATCGCTCCTTTTTTTTCCCCTATTTTTGCTGGCGGGATTGTCATGTGGTTGTGACGTCATCGTAAACAAATCCGTTCTACTCATCCAGACGACTTCGCAATGGCGCCGTTGCCAGATTTTTCCACTCTGGAACCCGTTCTCAAAAGATTTCGTTTTGGGGCACCCAAAACGCCGGTGCCGTGTGGACGCCAGGCCGAAACGATAAACAATTTTATCAGATTCACCTGAATCCATTGCTGTGTGGACAGGGCCTAAGTCAATGCCTTCCATCCATCCATTATCTGTAGCCGCTTTATCCTGTTCTACAGGGTCGCAGGCAAGCTAGAGCCTATCCCAGCTGACTATGGGCGAAAGGCGGGGTACACCCTGGACAAGTCGCCAGATCATCACAGGGCTGACACATAGACACAGACAACCATTCACACTCACATTGACACCTACGGTCAATTTAGAGTCACCAATTAACCTAACCTGCATGTCTTTGGACTGTGGGGGAAACCGGAGCACCCATAGGAAACCCACACAGACACAGGGAGAACATGCAGACTCCACACAGAAAGGCCCTCATCGGCTGCTGGGCTCGAACCCAGGACCTTCTTGCTGTGAGGCAAGACACCACCGTGCCGCCCTTCTGAGTCAATGATTTTTCTTTATTTTTATTAATTAAAAGACCAAGGTATTAATTAGATGCAGAGGTCAGTCTTGCTCTTCCTTTCCTGGGACACTTCTCATGAGAGCCAGTTTCATCACAGCATTTGATTGTCTTTACAACTGCACTTGAAGATGCATTCAAAGTTCTTGCAATTTTCTGGACTGACTGACCTTCATGTCTTAAAGTAATGATGGATGTCATTTCTCTTTACTTATAGGGCTTTTCCACTACCAACGCGGCTGAGTTGGGCTGAGCCGTGCGGTGCTGAGTTGGGCTGAGTCGAGCTGAGTGGGGCTGTTGGGGTTGCATTTCGACTACAACCGCGCTGAACCGTGCTGGCTGGAAGTGGGTGGACACATTGGGTGGAGTTAGCGAAAGTGGGTGGACGTCACGTGATGTCGTTAGGCGGCACAAACAGTGACATCAATGACCTTTTAAGCCCCACTTTGTCCATTGTGGTCCTTCACTTGCCTATATTCAGTCTTCAGTTTCTTCAGTTTATCCCGGCACTGAACCACGGTGCGGGGATAACCGTGTTCCGACATCAGCTGGGATATCTCCTGGAACACCTTCTCATTACGCGTAGCACCGTCGAGATTTTTCTGAATGTGCTCCTCAGCCACAACACAGAGAAACGTCTGTGTCTCCACGATGGACCACTGGCTGGCCTTTCCTCGCTTGGGTTGGTCTTCCATGTTCTAGTTTTCTGATCTTCTTCTTCTTCTTTGTCGTAATTCTTCTTCTTCCGGGTTTACGGTGTTTACAGATCCCAGCGTGCTCGCGGGGCGTGTGTGGGCATGTGAGGACACTCCTCCTCACCAATCAGTGCACAGGGGAGTGTCTCCTCACGCCCCTAGCCCCACTCGGCTCGGTTGGGCTCACTTCAGCCCCACTCCAAAACCATGCGAGTTTTGGGTGCTGAGTAAGGCTGAAGTGAGCTCAGTCGTGCTGCTCTGAGGTAGTCGAAACGCGAGCCATGTTGGGCTGAAGTGAGCTGAAATGAGCTGAAAAAGGGTAGTGGAAAAGGCCCATTAGTTGAGTGGTTCTTGTATGGATTGCTACAGTTGTTGAATCGGGCTATTTACTGTATTTTTATTATTATTTACTATTTACTGTTTGATCTCAAACACCTTAAGAAGGCAAGAAATTGCACTAATTAACTTTTGATGAGGTACACCTATTAATTGAAATGCATTCCAGGTGACTACCTCATGAAGCTGGTTAAGATAATGACAATAGTGTGTAAAACGTCATCAAGGTAAATGCTGGCTACTTTGAAGAATCTAAAATATGTTGTTTAGGGTTTTTTTGTTTACACATAATTCCATATATGTTCCATGTGTTATTTCATAGATTTGATGTCTTTAGTGTTGTTCTACAATGTAGAAAATAGTCAAAATACACAAAAACCTATGAATGAGTAGGGGTGTCCAAACTTTTGATTGGTACTGTAAGTGTATGTGTATCCAGAATACAGTATGTGTAGGATAGAGGTGGACAGTAATGAAGTACATTTACTTGAGTACTGTACTTAAGTACACTTTTTGAGTATCTGTACTTTACTTGAGTATTACTTTTTTTTGGAAACTTATGACTTTAACTTCATTACATTTGAAAGGCAAATATCATACTTTTCACTCCACTACATTTACATCAAAGTCCTCGTTACTCGTTACGATGAAGCAGCTTTGAAAGTGGATGTTTTTTCTTTTCTTTTCTAAAACATGATTGTTTTTTTCCGCAGGTGACACTGAGACAGCCAATCAGTAATCACTAGGGTCACATCACGTCCATAGACTGTATAATATCAAGTTCAGTAATTTCTCAGCAGCGTTATTTAACACAATCAGTTGATGGCAGAATGGAAGGAGGCGGTTCTTCTGGGGAATGCACGCACTCATGGCTATAGCTAGAACCCATGTTCCAGTTTTCTGAAAGGATTAAAGATTGTTTTGTTTTAAATGTTTGCTTTGTTTGCCGAAAACGAACCACATCATGGGCCTACAAAAACTCACCATCCAACCTGTGGAAGCATATTGAGGGATGTAAACGTTTTATTCCAAGAGAAAGCTTGCAATTAAGTTGTCTGTGCTTTTAGAGCTAGCGATAACGTTGCAATAGCTATGCAGCCTAGTTAGTCAAATTGCTTTCTATGGATTTGCCCACTAAGTTGCCATCGCCTTGTCCATGGCTAACGTTAACACATAGCTAGTTAACTTGGACACTGTTAGTTAGCATGTAAAAACGGAGTTACACTAACATGAATAACGTTAACTTATCTGAAGTCCTTTTAGAAATATGTTTTAAAATAATCTTGCCAAATAAACAGAATGTAGAAATCTTTCTTTCCTAGTAACGTTAGCTACCCAATATGATTTTGAGTTTGAAAAGCATGTCAGGTGGAGTTTCACTGACTAGCTAGCTTAACGTTAAACCACCATGATAGCACAGCATGCGTTCATTTTGTGGTAACGGCATTAGGTTTTGTAAGCGTTGTGGCAATAATACAACGATGCATTGACAGAAAATGTACTTTTAATACTTAAGTATTTTTAAAAGCAAGTACTTCAGTACTTTAACTTAAGTAAAAATTTGAACAACTTTCACTTGTATCGGCGTAACATTTGACCAGTGGGATCTGTACTCTGACTTAAGTAATGAAGATGGGTACTTTGTCCACCTCTGGTGTAGGAAATGGTGCTCTATTTGTGAATGGTAAATCAAGGGACTTTGTACTGAAAAAGGTATATTCAAATTTTTTTAATGTTCAAATCTCGAAGAAGAAAGTATGCATGGAAAATTTTAACTCTCCTTTAATGATGTACAGTATCATTTGAAATGTGGACTAGATATAGGGTAGAAATTACACAGGCTCTTGCTGGTATTATGTTGTACTTTGAGGGTTGTGGCATTAATAAAGAACAAAGCAAGTCACAGAGAAACTTAATTCCATCTGTGATCTTCCATCACCCCACTTCTCTCTTGTTACCTTTCAACTTCAGTCCTGATATTACATAAGGGCAATGTCACAACCTTGGACGACCCACTCCAGTGTGGCCAGCTTAAACCCTCCTTCAGCAAGTATAGTGTTGTGTGTAACCCCGACAGCAGATGGCTTACCTAAAGCAGAAGAGAACACTGCAGGAACGCACTGCAACTAGGCACCATGTATCAGGTAAGCAGCTCTGGAACACATGAGGTCCTAAGAACCTCCGAAAGAGGACATGAGGTCCCTAAGGATTGCGGAATAAAGGTGCAGCGATCAGATAGCTTTCACCTTCTTCAAGCTCAGTGCTCAGCACTGAAAGGGTTGCTCAAAGGTCATGGCCTGTTCAAGGTCCCTGGGCTTTTTTGTTTGTTTTGTTTGGCTCTTTTGTTTCAGGGCAGTCTGGTGCGTCAGTCACGTCTACGTCACAATTGCAATCTGACCATAGAGCACTGCAGAGCACCTGTAATCTCCCCAGTCCAGCACTGTACAGCATGTTCTGTTCTGGATGAATCCATGTTCAAAATTCTAAAAAAAAAAAAAAAGGTTATAATGTTAACTGATGCTTCTGTTTATATAAATGCAGGGTAGATATTGTTTTGCAATAATGCAAAAATAAAGCACAATGTCTATCAAGAAATAACACGTATCTAGGATATTACATGCCACATAATGAACATTTTATATGAGAATAAAATACACTGGAGAAATTGAGGTCTTAGCAAAGTTAAAATATATTGAATATGGTAACTTATTATTTTGAGATTATTATAAGACAATTAAATGAAAGATTCTTCAGTTGTTTTTAGATGCTTTTATTATTTCAAGTTTTATATTTTCATATTGGCGGTACGGTGGTGTAATGGTTAGCACTGTTGCCTCATAGCAAGAAGGTCCTGGCTTCGAGCCCAGTGGCTGATGAGGGCCTTTCTGTGTGGAGTTTGCATGTTCTCCCCGTGTCCGCGTGGGTTTCCTCCGGGTGCTCCGGTTTCCCCCACAGTCCAAAGACATGCAGGTTAGGTTAACTGGTGACTCTAAATTGACCATAGGTGTGAATGTGAGTGTGAATGGTTGTCTGTGTCTATGTGTCAGCCCTGCGATGACCTGGCAACTTGTCCAGGGTGTACCCCGCCTCTCACCCATAGTCAGCTGGGATAGGCTCCAGCTTGCCTGCAACCGTGTAGAACAGGATAAAGCAGCTACAGATGATGGATGGATGGATATTTTCATATTTTGTTGACATAATTTTTCTTCCTTCTCAAAATAATTGCTTAAATAAGCAAAATTTATCAATAGAACCAAATTTAAAAGTATGAAAAATTAGTAAGCAATGTCTAGAAACAGGGTCCGTAACTATATGTTTGGTTTACCGTAATCTTTTAAGAGGAAATACAAGACAAATTTGATTTATATTCACGATATTTTTACTTGCTGAAACATAGGAGCAATGCCTTTTAATCTGTGGTTCAAAACAAGGCGACGAGGAGGAATTTAATTTCTCTCCAGTGGGCTATTCGCAAAATGCATGGCTGTGAATCTCAATGTGGGAACTGAACTCAGCCCCCTGACCCATTTGTGCAGCTTATCCCAGTTTTTCAGAGTCCAAATGCTGCAAGGTTTTCCAGATTATCAAGATAATTAATCAGATAGCCACGCAGATGATTAGTTTGTTTGTAGTATTGAGACATATGACGATAAAAGGACGATGCTAGGGAAATTTCGTCTTCTTTTGCAAAATAGCACCATCCATCATTATGACCATTAACCTGTCAGAGGACGTGTTTGTGTGCATGTGTGTTCGGGACAGAACTATATTGCTGTTTTATTTTACTTGGAATGTACAGTATTAAAACACTCTTGGCTTGTGTTTATTTCAACCAGTCATTTCTTTGGATCACACTAGTGCCATGATTGATTTAAACGTATTTATTACTTATTAGCTGAATACAGTTCCCTGTGGTATCAGTATTGCAAAGATCAGTATTGTGATAACAATTAGCAAACAATATATTGTGCATCCCTAAGGCATATTTGCGATCATACACTCACCAGCCACTTTATTAAGAACACCCATCCACCTGCTGTTTGATGCAGTTCTCTAATCAGCCGATCCCTTGACAGCAGCACAATGTATAAAATCACGCAGATACAAATCAAGAGCTTCAGTTCATGTTCACTTCAAACATCAGAACGGGAAAAATTGTGACCTCAAAGTATGACTTTCACTGTGGCATGGGTGTTGGTTTGAGCCAGATGGACTGGTTTGAGTATTTCAGAAACTGCTGATCTCCTGGGGTTTTCACACACAACAGTCTCTAGAGTTTACACAGAATGGTGCGAAAAACAAAAAACACTGATTGAGCGACAGTTCTGTGAGTGGAAACGTCTTGTTGATAAGAGAGGTCAGAGGAAAATGGCCAAGCTGAGTAGCTCGAGCTGCCAGGAGGGACATAGCAACTCATATAATCACTCTTTACAACTGTGGTGAGCAGAAAAGCATCTCAGCATGCAACAGCAGAAGACCACATTGGGTTCCAGTCCCGCCAGCCAAGAACAGGAACCTTAGAATCAAGAACAGGTTCATATTAAAGTGGCCAGTGAGTGTAGATGTTTCATAATAAGTTTAATAATCATATAAGTTTCAAGAATTGTTAAATAGATCATCGCAGTGCAAAATCAGTGGTGTATCTCATTTTCACTTCTGAGCTGAAGCAAGTGTTTGCTTTTAAAAGCTTTCAGATACTAAGAACAAGTCTCCTTAGCCTTTTCGGCAGACGTAAAGAGTGCCATCTCCTCTAACCTCTTACTAACAACACAGATGTCCTGTACAAGAAGGGCCAAAGTCGTCTCCACCTCTTGAGAAGACTGAGGTCTTTTGGTGTGTGCAGGACACTGCTTAGGACTTTTTATGACTCTGTGGTAGCATCAGCAATTTTCTACGCTGTGGTCTGCTGGGGCTGTGGAAGTTCAGAGAGGGACAGGAAGAAACTTAATAAACTGGTCAGAAGGGCTGGCTCAGTCTTGGACTGTCCTCTGGACTCCATTGAGGTGGTGGGTGAGAGGAGGATGTTAGCCAAGCTGACCTCAATCATGGATAATCCCTCTCACCCCCTACATGAGGCTGTGGGGGCTTTAAGCAGCTCGTTTAGTAGTAGACTGCTACACCCACGGTGTAAGAAGGAGAGATACCGCAGGTCATTCATACCTGCTGCTGTCAGACTGTATAACACCCACAACTTGTAACGTAGCAACAATAACCTGTTTGTCGTTTAATTTGCACTACTTCACCACTACTACCTCTGCCATCTCTCATTGATGCAATTATTATGTGAAATAATATAGGCCATAAACTATTTTTATGCATACTTTTATATATATATATATATATATATATATATATATATATATATATATATATATATATATATATATATAAAATTTATGTATATATGTGTGTATATGTACAGAGTCTACCTGTAATGTGCAATTTTTCCGAGCCTCTCAATAAGGCAATTTTTCTATACTTTTTCACGGTAGATAATGCAAATAGTCCTCTGTATTTAATCCTTCGTTTGTCTAATTTTTATTTCAGTTTTATTTGTTATCTGTTTGACATTTTCTTGCTACTGTAACATGTGAATTTCCCCAATGTGGGATGAATAAAGTGAATCTAATCTAATCTAATCTAATCTAATCTAATCTAATCTAATCTAATCTAATCTAACCCTTTACAAAAGTGCAGGTCGTCATCTGGTGAATTACTGTGTGTGATGTGCACACACATATCAGATAGTGAATTACAGCCCTCAGCATGTGTGTGTGTTTGAAATGGTGAGTTACAACCTAAGTCCCTTTTTAATGCATGGACTCTGCACCCCACCCCACACAACCCCAAACAAACCCTGCAGCCTCTCCCTCCACCACACTATAGCAGTAGGTGTCTATGAGTCTCTTTGTGGTCATGACAACTGCCTCATTAGGGACAACATACTGTATTGAAACATGTGGATGGGGTATCTGGAGGAGAAGCGCGCGCACACACACGAGCATGGATGAACATTTGCGTGCATACGCTGACAGGCTGATCATTATGAACAGCAGGACAAAAAGCACCACAGGTCAGCTGGTCTCGAGAGCCTTAAACAGCTCACAACTATGGCATTTGTGGACAGGATGGGGACACACAGACTCAAAATCAGTCAACTGAAACATCACCCATGCACAATATTTGTGTAAACGCTGTGACTGAAGGAGACGGTTTCTATATATTTATTCATTCCTCAGTCAGTTTTAATGACAGTGTGACAGAGAAGCTGCTTCAGTGAAAGCAGCTCTTGGCTTAGGTCATATCACTAATTTGTGACTCGTGCTGCCTCCAGGACGTTTGTTGCTCTGGGTGTTTAGTTTCCCAAAGCGATTGTATCAAATATCATTACATCACGGTTTTACCACCACTGAAGTACAACAGACCCGAGTGACGTTGGGCTTTCTGAAATGTTTGTGAAATCTTGCTCATCTCAACACTCCTGTTCACATTATACTCATATCCACATATAGTTTGTCTTTCTATCTATATAATAAGCGGCTTTGTTTGTTTGTTTGTTTGTCTTGAGCTAACGTCACCATTTCTCGATGGATTTTCATCAAATTTGGCAAGTAGGTCCGGGGATGACCTGGAATTTTGCAGATATAACCAAAATTCATGTATGGGCCCCATGGGGTCCCCGGTGGGTCCCTGGGTGGTGGATGTTTGGATTTTTGTTTGTCTTGGGTTAACATCACCATTTCTCAACAGATCTTCACCAGATTTGACATGGAAGTCTGGGGGCAACCCAGAATTTTGCAAAACCTGGGCAACGCTGAGTAACCTGCTAGTTATCTTATAAAGCTTAAAATGCCCCTACCTGGTATTACCAAGTAAAGAGTTTCATTTTTATTTTGTTTCCTACCTTGTGTCAGGACATTTTTCAGTGCTGCTGTCACTTCTGTCTTACTCATTAGGAATCTACACTGTAAAGATTGGCTGTATTGACAGTTGCCAGTGCTGGGATTTGAATGCTGGGATTTGAATGCAGACCTTCTAGTCTGTAACTCGAAGTCCAATGAGCCACAACACTTAGCTCAACTAGCTTGATTCTGTGCTCAGCTAACCATTTTTGTGTTGGACTTATGCTTCGGACTTATCATTGTCCTGCTGGAAGAGTCAATGATGACCCAGTTTTAGTTTCCTAACAGAGGCAACCAGATTTTGATTTAAAATGTCCCGTTGTTTCACGGAGTCCATGATGCCATGTATCCTAACAAGGTTTCCAGGGCCTTTGGCAGAAAAACAGCCCCAAAACATCACAGAACCTCCACCATATTTTACAGTTGGGATCGGGTTCTTTTCATTATAGCCATCCTTCTTTTTACACCAAGCCCACCTTGAGTGTTTATTGCCAAAAATCTCAATTTTGTTACATCAGACCATAGAACACGGTTCCAGTCAAAGTCGTAGTTGCATTTTGCAAGCTTCAGACGCTTACGTTTGTAGTAAACTGACAGAAAAGGCTTTTTTTTTTCTTCTGGCAGACCTTCCAAATAACCTGTTGGCGTCTGATGGTGGTTTTGGAGACTTGGAAACCCCAAGATTGTACTTTTTCTTGAAATTCACCAACAGTGATCCTTAGTGTGTTTTTTTATATATATATATATATATATATATATATATATATATATATATATATATATGAAGTGTGGGTGGAGCACAGAGGACGGCAGGACAAAGCTTCAGGTACTAATAGGCTTTTTATTGCCAGACTTTTCAGTATAACAGCATAGTTTTATTCTGTTAGAGAGACACACACACGCTGTGTTCTTGTCCCGGGAGGAGCTCTCCTCTGCTCTCCGTCTGCCTCCTTAAATAGGGCGCGGTTACTGGGAAGACACACAAACACAGGTTAATTACCGTCAGGTGTAGCGATTCTGCTACTCACCTTCCCTGGCTCCGCCCTCCTGTCACAGACCGGCGCTTGACCACGCCCCCGCTGCCACATACCCCCACCGCCCGACTCAGGCCGGGCGCCCGTCCGGCCCGCAGCTGACTCCCCCCCCCCCCCTTGACGGGAGAGGAAGTCCGCCATGACCATCTGCGCCCCTGGCCTGTGGACCACCTTGAAATTGAAGGGTTGGAGTGCCAGATACCAACGGGTGATCCGCGCGTTGGCATCTTTCATGCGGTGGAGCCACTGGAGGGGCGCGTGGTCCAAACAGAGGGTGAAAGGGCGCTCCAGCAGGTAGTAGCAGAGGGCAAGGACCGCCCACTTGATCGCCAGGCATTCCTTCTCAATAGTGCCGTAGCGCCCCTCACGCACCGACAGCTTCCTACTAATGTACAGGATGGGGCGGTCCTCCCCCCCACCTCCTGGGACAACACCGCCCCCAGCCCTCTGTCCAACGCGTCGGTCTGCAACACAAAAGGGAGAGAGAAGTCAGGGGAGTGTAATAGTGGCCCCCCACACAGTGCAGCCTTTACCTCAGAGAAAGCCCGCTGGCACTGCTCCGTCCACTGGACCAGATCTGGTGCCCCCTTTTTAGTGAGGTCAGTCAGCGGGCTGGTGACGTCCGAATAATTAGGTATAAACCTATGATAGTAGCCAGCCAGCCCCAGGAACTGTCTCACCCCCTTTTTGGTCTTGGGCCTCGGGCAGGCCACAATCGCTGCTGTCTTATTAATTTGGGGACGCACCTGCCCGTTGCCCAAGTGGAAGCCCAGATACTGTACTTCCACCCGCCCAATCGCGCACTTCTTCGGGTTGGCAGTGAGACCCGCCTGCCTCAGCGACCTAAGGACGGCCCTCAGGTGTTGCAGGTGCCGCTGCCAGTCGTTACTATAAATGATAATGTCATCCAGATATGCGGCCGCATAGGTGGCGTGGGGCCGGAGGACCCTGTCCATCAGCCGCTGAAACGTAGCGGGCGCCCCAAACAGCCCAAACGGAAGTGCGACGAATTGGTGTAAGCCGAACGGTGTGGAAAAGGCCGTTTTCTCCCAGGATAATGGAGTCAAGGGGATCTGCCAATATCTCTTCGTCAAATCCAGTGTTGAGTAAAAGCGAGCCGTGCCTAGTCGATCGAGCAGCTCGTCAATACAAGGCATTGGGTACGCGTCGAATTTAGACACTGCGTTGACTTTTCTATAGTCCACACAGAACCGGACCGACCCGTCAGCCTTGGACCAAGACCACCGGGCTGCTCCAGTCACTGTGGGACTCCTCAACGATGCCCATTTCGAGCATGGCCTGAAGTTCTTCCCGAACAATCTTTTTTTTGTATTCGGGTAGCCTGTAAGGGTGGCTACGCACTACCACCCCCGGGGGCATCTCTATGTGGTGTTCTATGAGGTTAGTGCGACCGGGCAGGGGCGAGAACACATCCGAAAACTCGGCCTGCAACTGGGCGACCTCCGTGAGTTGGGTCGGGGAGAAGTGGTCTCCACAGGGGACCGGAGAGGTACGTGATGCCAATGTCCCTTTTTGAACCGCCGGCCCCAGCTCCGCCTTCTCCGGAACTACCGACACCAACGCCACGGGGACCTCCTCGTTCCAGAGTTTAAGCAGATTGAGGTGGTAGATCTGTAGCGCCCCCTCCCTGTCCGTTCGCCTTACCTCATAGTCGACGTCCCCGACTCGCCGTGTGACCTCAAAGGGTTCTTGCCACTTGGCGATTAATTTGGAGCTCGACGTGGGCAACAGTACAAGTACCTTATCTCCCGTAGTGAACTCTCTAAGGCGCGTGCCCTTGTTGTACAGGCGGGCTTGCCGTTCCTGGGCCTGCCGCAAATTCTCCTGAGTTAGGTGGGTGAGCGTGTGGAGTTTTGCGCGCAGGTCCATAACGTACTGAATTTCGTTTTTACTCTGTGAAGGTCCCTCCTCCCAATTTTCCCGCAGCACATCTAAAATGCCGTGCGGCTTACGCCCCTATAACAATTAAAACGGGGAGAACCCCGTGGAGGCTTGGGGGACCTCTCGCACTGCAAATAACAAGGGTTCGAGCCATTTATCCCAGTTACGTGCGTCCTCATTTACGAATTTTTTAATTATATTCTTGAGGGTGCGATTGAACCGTTCAACTAAACCGTCCGTTTGTGGGTGATAAACGCTGGTGCGGATCGGCTTAATACCTAATAGCCCATACAGTTCGCTCAGTGTTCGTGACATAAACGAGGTGCCTTGGTCAGTCAGAATCTCTTTCGGGATTCCAACCCGGGAGATGACGTGGAAGAGGGCCTCGGCAATACTGCGTGCTGAGATATTGCGAAGAGGCACCGCTTCCGGGTATCGCGTTGCATAGTCCACCAGAACCAATATAAAGCGGTACCCTCGTGTTGACCGATCTAATGGCCCGACGAGATCCATCCCAATTCTTTCGAACGGGGTTTCGATTAATGGTAGGGGGCGCAAAGGCGCTTTTGGAATGGCCGCTGGATTTACTAACTGGCATTCGCGGCACGCCGTACACCACTTACGGACATCGCCACGAATCCCCGGCCAATAGAATTGGGCCATTATCCAGGCTAGTGTCTTATCCTGTCCTAGGTGCCCAGCCATGGGATTAAAGTGAGTCGCCTGAAATACCAATTCCCGGCGGCTCTTTGGAAGTAATAGCTGTGTGACTCGCTCTTTCGTCTGAGTGTCCTGCATCACTTGGTATAATCTATCCTTCATAATAGAAAAATAGGGGAAGGATGGGGTGGCGTTCGGCTGGAGCGTTTGACCATCGATTACTCTCATTTGGTCAAACGCATGTCGCAGAGTCTCGTCTCGCGATTGTTCTAATGGGAAATCCGCGAGGGATTCCCTGACAGAAAGAGGAGGAGCCGGCGGCTCCTCACTCTGTTGCGGAGATGACGTAGACGGCTCTGCGACAGCAGCTCCAGCCAAAGCGACACCGGGACCTCCCCCTGTCAAATGGCAGGACCCACTCTTTGCTAGGCGCGTCATTAAACCCCGAAATCCCAGCCAATCAGTCCCCAAAATTAAAGAGTGGGTAAGGCGAGGATTAACCGCCGCCTTCACTATAGATTTTTCCCCTCTGAAAAATATGTGGACCGACACCAAAGGGTAGCTGTGAACATCCCCGTGCACACACAACACCTTCACCCCCTGTGCTCCCCCCAATGCCTCGTCTTGCACCAGGCTTTGGCGGATCGAGGTCTGACTGCAACCAGAATCCACCAATGCCTGATATGTAGCCCCTTGTACACTCACTGGTATGCAATACGCTCTGGCCCGATCGAGGGCAGCTTCTGGCGCGTCGGGGATCCATACCACCGCGCCCACCTCCATTGCTGCGCACTGTTGTTGCAGGTGGCCCGGCTCCCCGCAGCGCCAGCAAACCGGCCCGGGCTTTCCCTCTGCACCGGTGCTGTGGGGCTCACTCACCTGAGGGGGGGGAGAGACAGACACAGAAGGGAGAAATGGGAGGGCACCACGGGTGCGGCGGGCCGGCTGGGGTGGAGCCGGCCCCTGTCTCCGTGGTGGGGGAATGGGGCGAGGACGGGACACAGAAGGGAGGGGAGAAAGAGAGAGAGAAGAGGAGAGAAGAGAAGGCATCATCGGTTGTCCTGTCGCCGGAACAGCCGCCAAATGATCCTCCGCCAGTCCTACTGCCTGAACCAGCGACGCCGGGCAGTGGCACTGGACCCACTCCGCGGTTCTGGCTGGTAAGCGGGCGATGAACTGCTCCAGCACCACCTGATCGATGATTCCCTCGGCGTCACAATCGTCGGCCCTCAGCCACCGCCAGCAGGCGTCCCGGAGCTGCTGGCCGAACGCGAACGGCCGGCCGACTTCCTCCAACCGCATCGCGCGGAAGCGCTGGCGCTGTTGTTCTGGTGTGCGCCCCACGCGCTGGAGGACGGTCCGGCGAAGGTCCGCGTAGGCCAGCCGGCGGTCGGCGGGGAGCTGTAGCGCGGCCAGCTGCGCCTCTCCCGTCAGGAGGGGGAGGAGGCGCACTGCGCGCTGCTCCATCGGCCACCCCGAGGCTTCGGCGACCTGCTCGAACAATGTGAGAAACGCCTCGGGGTCGTCCTGCGGGCCCATCTTGGTCACGGTGAGGGGAGACGGGCCTGCGGCCGGGGCGCTGGTGGATCCCGCCGACGCGAGGAGATTCCGGAACGCCTCGCGATCTTCCTGCTGGGCCAGCACCAGGGCTTCGAAGCGCCTCTCTTGCTCCTTTCGGAGCGTGACGAGCGCCTGGTGCTGGCTTTGCTGAGCCGTGGCGAGGGCGTGGACCAGGTCCGCGAACGGGGAGGATTCGATGGGGCTGCGAGGTTGGTGCTCCACCTTGCCCGGGTTTCGGCACCACTGTAGAGCTCTCTGAAGTGTGGGTGGAGCACAGAGGACGGCAGGACAAAGCTTCAGGTACTAATAGGCTTTTTATTGCCAGACTTTTCAGTATAATAGCCTAGTTTTATTCTGTTAGACACACACACACGCTGTGTTCTTGTCCCGGGAGGAGCTCTCCTCTGCTCTCCCTCTGCCTCCTTAAATAGGGCGTGGTTACTGGGAAGACACACAAACACAGGTTAATTACCGTCAGGTGTAGCGATTCTGCCACTCACCTTCCCTGGCTCCGCCCTCCTGTCGCAGACCGGCGCTTGACCACGCCCCCGCTGCCACAATATATATATATATATGTGTATCAGCTGGATAGTACAGTGGTAATGCTCACTGACTACGACGCAGGAGATCGGGGTTCGAATCCCGGTCGGGGCAAAACATCATCCAGTAAGGGCCCTTAGGCAAAAACCCCTCATGATATATCAGCCTACCTCAGGAATGAGTGAAAACATAACTGAAAGAGTCATACCGGCTCAGACGTCGCCCGGGTCAACAAGGTCTGCGTCAGTTGCTAGGGAACCAGGGCAAACTGATGAGAAATGGGCTACTGGAACAAGACATCGATGGACGAGGACAGAAAATACGGATTTGCTGGAATGCTACTATACAAGCAATCCCAGAGAGAGGGGATACATGCAGAGAATGTGGGACCATTGGATACTTCGAAACCCACAATCAAGGCTAACAAAGAAACAGCTATTAGCCCAGTGTTCCAACATCCATAATCGAAATCTGCTATCACAACTAGAGATTAATGAAATACAACAACGATGCTACGGCAAGGGGGAGCCAGGAAGACAGGTCAGCGGGGAGATGTCATCATCCCCACAACCAGAGATTGGGTACCAAGCCCCAACAGCTAACAGCCTCAACACAAGAGCTGCTGACCTGAGAAGGAAGATCGTGACCCAACTGGAAACCTGGAGCCCCCGACGAATACCGAAGCTGAGTTGCCAAGTACCTTCAGAAGATCTACTAGTAGATGTGAATGCTGCTCTGAAGACAATCTCCACAAGAACCATCACTGAGACCAACAAGCTGATACACAGTACAGCAACAGTAATCATGGAGATGCTTGGACACAAGGTGGGCTCGGGACATAACAAACAGTATCCACCATGGAAGAGACGATTAGAGGCCAAGATAAAGGCAGCAAGGAGAGAAGTTAGCCAGCTAGCTGAACTACAGAAAGGGAACATGGTGAATAAAGGGGCGCCCAGGAAGTACAACTCACTCTCCATACCAGAGGCACTCGAAACTGCCAAACAGCGACTAACAGCTCTGGCCACCCGGTTGAGGAGATACACCAAGGAAGGAGAGGCCAGGAGAATAAACAAGCTGTTCTCCACTGAACCAGCCAAGGTGTACTCTCAATGGCAGGGGAACAACAACCGGTCAGACCCACCAAGAGCTGAGGTGGAAAAATACTGGAAAGACATATGGGAAAGAAAGGCATCACACAACACCGATGCCCAATGGTTAGTGGACCTAAGAGCTGACCACAGCAACCTCCCAGAACAAGAACCAGTAACCATCTCAATGGCAGACGTCCAAGAAAGAGTGTCAAAGATGAAGAGCTGGACAGCACCAGGCCCCGATATGATCCATACGTACTGGCTGAAGAAGCTAACTGCACTTCATGAACGCCTAGCAGCACAGATGAACCAGCTGCTGAGGGATGGAACCCACCCAGAATGGCTAACCCAAGGCAGGACAGTCCTAATCATGAAGGACCCCCAGAAGGGACCCATCCCATCCAACTACCGGCCAATTACCTGTCTCTGCACAACATGGAAGGCCCTGTCAGGCATCATTGCGGCAAAAATGAGTAAGCATGTGGCTCAATACATGAGCGAGGCACAGAAAGGAATTGGCAGTAACACCAGAGGAGCCAAGCACCAGCTACTGGCCGATAGAACAGTCGCCCGAGACTGTAAGAAGAGACAGACCAACCTGTGCACTGCCTGGATTGACTACAAGAAAGCCTACGACTCAATGCCACACACATGGATACTGGAATGTCTGGAACTGTATAAGATCAACAGGAACCTAAGGACCTTCATACAGAACTCAATGGAAATGTGGAAGACAACCCTAGAGGCCAACTCAAAACCCATTGCCCAAGTCAACATCAAGTGCGGCATATACCAAGGAGATGCGCTATCACCACTGCTGTTCTGCATAGGCCTGAACCCCCTCAGTCAGATCATCACGAAGAGCGGCTACGGGTACCGATTCCGTAGTGGGGCAACAATCAGCCACCTGCTCTACATGGATGACATCAAGCTGTATGCCAGGAACGAGCGAGAAATAGACTCGCTGATCCACACCACCCGGATCTACAGCGATGACATAGGGATGTCATTCGGATTGGACAAGTGTGGCCGGATGGTCTCAAAGAGAGGCAAGATGATCCAGACTGAAGGGATTGGCCTACCAGAGGGCAACATAGGTGATATCCAAGACAGCTACAAGTACCTTGGCATCCCACAGGCTAATGGAAACCATGAAGAGGCCACAAGGAAGTCAACCACAGCCAAATACCTCCAGAGAGTAAGGCAGGTCCTGAAAAGTCAGCTGAATGGTAAAAACAAGGTCCGAGCCATCAACATGTACGCACTACCAGTCATCAGATACCCTGCTGGTATCATAAACTGGCCAAAGGAGGAGATAGAAGCCACAGATATCAAGACTAGAAAGCTCCTCACCATGCATGGAGGGTTCCACCCCAAGTCCAGCACCCTGAGACTATACACTAAGCGGAAAGAGGGAGGCCGAGGGCTAGTGAGCGTCAAGACCACGGTCCAGGATGAAACATCGAAAATCCGAGAATACATCAGAAAGATGGCCCCAAAGGATAAACTGCTAAGTGAATGTCTCAGGCAGCAGAACCCTGATGAGAGTGCAGAGGAGGAGGAGGAACAGACAACCTGGAGAGACAAACCCCTACATGGCATGTACCACCGTCAGATAGAGGAAGTGGCTGATATCAAGAAATCCTACCAGTGGCTGGATAATGCAGGACTGACAGACAGCACAGAGGCACTAATCATGGCAGCGCAAGAACAGGCCATAAGCACAAGAGCCATAGAGGCCAGGATCTACCAGAGTAGATCAGACCCAAGATGCAGACTGTGCAAAGAAGCCCCTGAAACAGTCCAGCACATAGTAGCAGGGTGTAAGATGCTAGCTGGATCAGCGTACATGGAGAGGCACAACCAAGTGGCTGGGATAGTATACAGGAACATCTGCAACCAGTATGGAATAGAAGTACCCAAGTCCCAATGGGCCATACCACAGAAGGTGGCTGAGAACAACAGGGCCAAGATTCTGTGGGACTTCAGCTTCCAGACTGACAAACAGATCCTGGCTAACCAACCGGACATAGTGGTGGTGGACAAAGAGCAGAAGAGGGTGGTGGTGATAGATGTGGCGATCCCAGCTGACGCCAACATCAGGAAGAAGGAACATGAGAAACTTGAGAAGTATCAAGGGTTGAAAGAGCAGCTGGAACGGATGTGGAAGGTCAAGGGTTGCGTGGTCCCCGTGGTAGTGGGGGCACTTGGGGCAGTAACCCCCAAACTGGGAGAGTGGCTCCAGCAAATCCCAGGAACAACATCTGAAGCCTCAGTCCAGAAGAGCGCAGTCCTAGGAACATCGAAGATACTGCGCAGAACCCTCAAACTCCCAGGCCTCTGGTAGAGGACCCGAGCTTGAGGATGACATGGATACCACCCCCCCGCCGGGGGTGAGAAGGAGATTTTTTTTTTTTTTATACACACACACAGTATTGCCTCTTTTACCATCCTCCTCACTGTACATGGGGGAAAATAAACTTGGGTTCTCTTCCAGGCAATTTTGTAACAGTTCCAGTTAGTGTCCACTATTTTATTATTGCCCTAAAGGTAGAAATGAACATTTTCAGGCGAGTAGACTAAGGGAATCCGTTACCTCATATTTGTACCCCAGTTAATCATGGATTACAGTTTGAGTGTTCCTACAAACTCCAATCAACTCAAAAATAAATAATTTAAATGGGAAACATTTTTCAGTTACATTGTGTTCATGATCATTTCCATTGGTGCAAATAATAGTGGCACATGTATTTTTGTTGAAAATAATGTATTATAATAAAATATTTTTTTTTCTTGATGAAGGATTTGTTTTTCTCGGAATAAATTTGTTTCAGTTAAAGGTTGGGGCGGCACGGTGGTGTAGTGGTTAGCGCTGTTGCCTCACAGCAAGAAGGTCTGGGTTCGAGCCCCAGGGCCGACGAGGGCCTTTCTGTGCGGAGTTTGCATGTTCTCCCCGTGTTCGCGTGGGTTTCCTCCGGGTGCTCCGGTTTCCCCCACAGTCCAAAGACATGCAGGTTAGGTTAACTGGGGACTCTAAATTGACCGTAGGTGTGAGTGTGAATGGTTGTCTGTGTCTATGTGTCAGCCCTGTGATGACCTGGCGACTTGTCCAGGGTGTACCTTGCCTTTCGCCCATAGTCAGCTGGGATAGGCTCCAGCTTGCCTGAGACCCTGTAGCACAGGATAAAGCAGCTAGAGATAATGAGATGAGTTAAAGGTTGGATTTTTCTCCTTTTTCAGTATGAGAAGAAGGGTTTTCTTCTAACCCTTATTGGCTCCCTGGCACAAAAGGGGTGATCTGTTCTTATCCTGAGTCTGGAGAGGTTTTTTCTGGAGTGACCTACTTACTCCCTGTGCACTCAGTAACACAGAGGGATGCAGTTTCATAATATTAATGTAATACTTGTTTTTCTCTGTGCTTCTGTGTGCACATTTCCCCTAATCCTGCCCTGTTTATCTGGGGGGGGGGGGGGGGGGGGGGGGGTGTTCCGTAATGTATGTCTCATTTTTGTGTGTGTATGTTTGGGCTCAGGAGGTGTGATCACTCTTGAACTTCTTTCAACCAGGAACATTTACCTGTAAAAAGTAAAATAAAATAACATTAAATTAAATCCATAAGCCTCATCAGTACAGATCTGTTTTATGAACATAATCCAACTATGATTATTCATCTCATCTCATTATCTCTAGCCGCTTTATCCTGTTCTACAGGGTCGCAGGCAAGCTGGAGCCTATCCCAGCTGACTACGGGCGAAAGGCAGGGTACACCCTGGACAAGTCGCCAGGTCATCACAGGGCTGACACATAGACACAGACAACCATTCACACTCACATTCACACCTACGGTCAATTTAGAGTCACCAGTTAACCTAACCTGCATGTCTTTGGACTGTGGGGGAAACCGGAGCACCCGGAGGAAACCCACGCGGACATGGGGAGAACATGTAAACTCCACACAGAAAGACCCTCGCCGGCCACGGGGCTCGAACCCGAACCTTCTTGCTGTGAGGCAACAGCGCTAACCACTACACCACCGTGCCACCCACTATGATTATTATATATTTATACTTATAGAGATATTGTTCTCATTATTTAAATATATACTGATTAATCATGGCTGTATTCTGGTGCTTGTAATCCTGAATCATCCCCACACAGAACATGCGATCATGCAAAATGTCATTATCTTTATATTCATAGGCCTACTTCTTTTGGGCATGATCATTGGATTTTTGTAGTCAATTCAAATGACTAGTCAAATAGACTAATTACTAAATACTCAATATAAAAAAATAGCTGTATGATCTGTAGTTTATGATGCACATCACCTTTTACATAACCAATAAATAAACAACAAATTTTGTTCGTTTTGTTTAAATAAACAAAAAAACAACTTCTGACTCCCGGACCCCACTTTGAGAACTATCAGGTGTTGAACTCATGCCACTAACTGTCCCTGCTGTGCTGGAAATGCCAACCTGATAGTGTAGCTTGCCTTGGCAGCCTCTCTCACAGGAGTTACACCCCCTACACACCTCCTTTATGAGGGATAGATGTTTTAATCAGCTGGACAGCATCCAAAACTGTCCTCCTTTCCCCACTCAATCTTCCTGTGCCTCTTAATTGGTAACTCAATCATCCCTGAGGACTTGTATTGTCACCCCTGACCACTGTGCTTTTATTTGTGCTAATTTAAATAATACTATATCGCTAATTGATTCCATGTAATCTGCAGCCTTTTGTGTTGAACTTGGCGTATTGCTGCTGCATGTTAGTAATTTATGATCTAGTACTCTTGGCTTGATTCATGTATCGCCTGGTGTGTGTGTGTGTGTGTGTGTGTGTGTGTGTGTGTGTGTGTGTGTGTGTGTGTGTGTGTGTTGAAACCTTAGCAACAAATTTGAGCATATGACACACATGGGCTGGACTTCAGCTTGGCTGAAAATGTTTTTATGGGTTGTTGGGTTGTCGACAGCGTCGTCATGCCTCAATGGCCTTGTCATACTTCAGTTCCCATCTCATTTTGTAGCTTTATAAAAACATGAATTAATCAGAAGAGCAGTTGTGCTGCCTAATACAGTGAGCGTTCTCTCATTTGAGTACAGGTAGAAAACAGAGATTTTAACTTTCTCTCTGGATCCCTATCTAGAAGGACCTCCACAGATTTTGACCCGTTTCCCTTCCTCTCCTCGGTTTAGCCCTCTCTTTAGGCTAGAACAGATCAGCACTTCTCTTCAGTTAGAACAGAATGAGTGTCATGCACATAATGAATAAGTCATGTCGAAATATAATGTTGCCCTGGATAAGATTGCTGCTTATATTACAGTTACATGTCCCAAGTTGCCTGTACATAAATAATAAATAAATAAATTTGTTTCCATCATATCACTTGAAAGATAGTTTATGAGTTTGTAGAGTCAGAAAAAAAAAGTTTCTGTAAATGTCAATAACAAAAGCCATAATTTCCCACTTTTTATAAATATAATATATGGCCAAAAGTTTGTGGACTCCTGGCCATAATAATCACCTCCACTCTTCCGAGAAGGCTTTCCACTAGATTTTAGAGCATGGCTGGAATTTGTCCATTCAGTCACAAGAGCATTAGTGAGGTCAGATGCTGATGTCCGGCGAGTCTGCACAGTCAGTGTTCCTGTTCAACCCAAATGGGTTAAGGTCAGGGCTCTGTGCAGACCACTGACAGTGAGTTCTTCCTCACCAACCTTGGCAAACCATGTCTTCATGAATGTCATGCTGGAACAGGTCTGAGTCTGTCAGTTCCATCTTAAAATGTATAAAGCCAGTATCTCACTGGGCTGCGACAGCTTGCGACAAATTGCGAACGTCATTCGCGAGAGAGTTTCAAAAGTGTCTTGAAATATTCGCGGGGCTTCTCAATTTCCTCGCATGAGTCGCAAAGTGTCGCTTCTTTGTCGCTGAAATTTTGAACATGTTCAAAAAATTCGTGCGACAACATTTCTCTCAAAATAGCCGCAAATGCGTCGCTGGTGTCGCAAAGCCGTCACGAACCCTTCTCAAGTCAGTTTCAGTAAGACAGGAAGTGTGAGTGTATGGGTAGTATCTCACTGGGCTGCGACAGCCTGCGACTAGGAGACACAACAATTGCGATAAAATATGCGAATATCAATTCAATGTGATTCCAAGTAAAAATTGTCGCTAATTCATGTATTTTATCGCAATTGTTGTGTCTCCAACTAGTCGCAGATTGTCGCAGCCCAGTGAGATACTACCCATACAAAAACATACTTTTACAATTGTATGCTCTTAGTCTCTTAGTTCCATCCTATATATATTATACAAAGACATACTATACAATTGTATGCTTCCAACTTTATGGCAAGAGTTTGAGAAGAACCATATATCGATGTGATGGTCAGGTGTCCACAGACTTTTGGGTATAATAATTGTTATGTAATTGTTATAATGCTTGTATTCAGTGAACGTTTTTTGACTAGGTTAAAGAAGCAGCATAATATTGTGAGTGCTTTTGCCAGTCATATCTTATTTGCAATGACACAGGGGAAGCCGTTACCTCATGGTTACAGATGCAGCTTTGGGACCAAAAGGTCACTGGTTTGATTCCCTGGAATGGCTGCAGTGCCCTTGAGCAAGACACCTAACCCCCAACTGTTCCCCAGGCTACTCTGAGTATGTTGTACGTTGCTCTGGATAAGAGCGTCTACTAAAAGTCATTAATGTAATGTAATTTGTACAGTATTATCCAAAGCATTTTACAAGTGAAGCAGAGTGCATTCCAAGCATATAACTGAGCAGTTGAGAGCTAAATGGCTTGCTCAATGGTCCACTTAATTTCTGCACTGATGGCACAGTAAAGATTTCTGCTGTGGCTCCCTCAAACCCCACTTTGCATATCTAAAAGAAAAGTAAGATGGGATTCCTTCCTTCCTTCCTCCTTCTCCCACTCACTATGAACATAACATTTTACCGGAGCATAATAAATCTCATCTCATTATCTCATAATAAATGCTAGTATAAAAAAACCCCATTCATTTATGCTCAATAGAACACAGTTTGAGCTTTATCTACAATAAAGGGGTAACTAATTGTTCTAAGTAATTTGTTACTTTTCATAATTTATAAAATACATAATTCATAAGGAGGGCGGCACGGTGGTGTAGTTAGCGCTGTCGCCTCACAGCAAGAAGGTCCGGGTTCGAGCCCCGTGGCCGGCGAGGGCCTTTCTGTGCGGAGTTTGCATGTTCTCCCCGTGTCCGCGTGGGTTTCCTCCGGGTGCTCCGGTTTCCCCCACAGTCCAAAGACATGCAGGTTAGGTTAACTGGTGACTCTAAATTGACCGTAGGTGTGAATGTGAGTGTGAATGGTTGTCTGTGTCTATGTGTCAGCCCTGTGATGACCTGGCGACTTGTCCAGGGTGTACCCCGCCTTTCGCCCGTAGTCAGCTGGGATAGGCTCCAGCTTGCCTGCGACCCTGTAGAACAGGATAAAGCGGCTAGAGATAATGAGATGAGAGAATTCATAAGCATGTCAGTCCATTTATATGGAGTGTGTTTATTTAAATCTTTTGTTCTCAGTCAAGCAACACAAGGCTCATTTTGCCAAAAGTTTAAGGAAACTGCAAATGATTTTTAGTATTTACATCAAACGTAGAATGTTAAATATTCCAATACGGATTCAATATAGACTTTTTGCATTCAGATACATAAACATTTTAGAAAGTTTCTGTAGTAGTGAGAGAATCAAACACATTCTGACAGCCTGAGCGGACAATAATGCCCATTATGGAAAATATTTTAATAAACAATAAGCTCCAGTAATCAATTAAGCTAATCAGAAGCACTGTAATGTAGAGTTGGGTGGAGAACATAACACAATGAGTGGTGCCAAAGGACCCACTGTGCAGCTGTCTCAGTCAGTGTGTGTGGGTGTGGGTGTATGGTGCTGGGTTTCTTAACAGACACACAACACGCCATATGGTGAAGAACAGGACCGTGATCCTTATTGAAGGCATAATATTTGATCCACATGCAAACACATACATTAATAGTGTACTGCTGTTGTCACTGATGCCCAGATACACACAGCAAAACCTTTTTGACTTGTAGGACACAAGAGGATATGTAGAGACAAAACCCCCCCTGCTCAAATACATCATAAACAATAACTTTGGGTTATTTATTTATTTATAATCTAACCTAAACAGCAAGTCATTAAGAACACATTTGTATTTACAATGGCAGCCTGGCAAAAGGCTAAGCCTCTTGAGGAAGGGATAAGGGCTGGAAAAACAACAGAAGTTAAAGTACAGCAGCATACATTAAAAAAAAAAAACTTTTCAACATGAGCGGCATGGTGGTGTAGTGGTTAGCTGTGTCGCCTCACAGTAAGAAAGTTCTGGGTTCGAGCTCAGTGGCCGATGGGGGCCTTTCTGTGTGGAGTTAACCTGGGACGGGACGTCACCGGTTTTAGCAACAACCGCGGGGAGATCACTGCCTGAGCAATAATATGTCACGTCCCGTTCTGTTCCGTCCTGGGTTTTAGCAACAATCCTCGGCTCACACTCTGGGAGAACTGGTGCAACTGAACTTACTTTCTTTTTCTTGTACTTTTCTTTTCCTTTAATCGTTGGTACTGCATCCTCTTTCAATACGGGCTTATAGCCAACGCTCCTCAACAGATCAGAGGTCTCGTACAAGTCTTCAGTAAAATGTGCAGAGCAGAGGAGAGACCGCTTCGTAGGCACCCAATGTGCCCGTGAACTTCTCACAAAACGCGTCCAAATCTCTGCAGTTTGAACATTCTTGGACCATGAATGCAACATAAATCCACTTTCTGTTGTGTTGCTGCACCGGCCAGCAGCACATCTACGTGGCATGGCCATAAACTAGCTCAAAATGGAAGCTCGAAGTTGCAGTCAGCTCTGTGTTTTAGTATAGTGAAAATGGCGATGAGACCGATAGACTTCCTGCAGTGATGTCACAGATATCAAGGACATTCACTCAGACCGCTACCTATATGAATCATTTTAATCGTAAAAATTACCATATTAGATTTATTGTTGACGCTTAAAACTATTCCTGTGCCATTCTTGAGGTCTCAAGGCATTTATAAACAATAAGTGAGGCCATGGGTCTGCGTATCTCCTTTAAAGTAATTGATATGTTAGATTTAGTGTAGGCGGCACGGTGGTGTAGTGGTTAGCGCTGTCGCCTCACAGCAAGAAGGTCCGGGTTCGAGCCCCGTGGCCGATGAGAGCCTTTCTGTGCGGAGTTTGCATGTTCTCCCCGTGTCCGCGTGGGTTTCCTCCGGGTGCTCCGTTTTCCCCCACAGTCCAAAGACATGCAGGTTAGGTTAACTGGTGACTCTAAATTGACTGTAGGTGTGAGTGTGAATGGTTGTCTGTGTCTATGTGTCAGCCCTGTGATGACCTGGTGACTTGTCCAGGGTGTACCCCGCCTTTCGCCCGTGGTCAGCTGGGATGGGCTCCAGCTTGCCTGTGACCCTGTAGAAAGATGGAGCGGCTAGAGATAATGAGATGAGATGAGTCCAAAGACATGCAGGTTAGGTTAACCGGTGACTCTAAATTGACCGTAGGTGTGAATGTGAGTGTGAATGGTTGTCTGTGTCTATGTGTCAGCCCTGTGATGACCTGGTGACTTGTCCAGCGTGTACCCCGCCTCTCGCCCGTAGTCAGCTGGGATAGGCTCCAGCTTGCCTGTGACCCTGTAGAACAGGATAAAGTGGCTAGAGATAATGAGATGAGATTTAGTGTAACTGTTGGATATATTTAAAGTTTTTTCACTCAGTTCAATAGGGTGCAGTCCTCTCCTCATTTCACGTTTTACTTTTCAGTTTTCATCCGCTTTTTATAGACTTGAGTTTGCCTTGTTTGATGTTTTAATTGTGCTCTTTTAAAAGTCAGATCTCCGCTTGTGCATTTCAAACAATAGGCTTCAAAGCAGCAGTGTGTGTATCTGAGAGCTCATCAAACGATTGGGGGGGCTGAGTGTCGGCCAGTCACAGGCAGCTGCAGCCCGAGCAGTGGGCTTTACAGCACTCCAGCATGAGTACAGCTCTTGACACAACAAGGTTTGAGCTTCATGACCCTTTTCCTTCCAATAGCATAATTTCCAGAAAATAATCTGCAGAAAAGAGGCCACACGACAAGCTTATGAAGCTCATCATCAACTCAACAAAAGTAATATTTGCCACTGGTTTACAATGACATTACAATAATCAACAGCTGCATTAAAGACACACTTTCAGATCTGATAATGAGGTCAGAATGTAACAGGACATATTATTCTCTATTATAAAATAACTAGCTCCTTTTTTGTTGCTTGGTGTTGCATCTGCTTTGAATAACGTTCCATTCAACTCCAGGACATAATATGCGAGTCTAAATGAAGATAATTGTGAGAATAGTCAGAACAGCGTGTCCTACTAATAGGCCTGCAAGCATTTACTCTCTCTGCAAGAACTATTCACTTCTGCGCTTCATAATCAAACCAGTGGCTTTTACATAATGACTCAGGCTATAGGTGTTATAGAGCTAAAGACCTTCTAATGAATTATTTGTGCATTGTGTGAGCTTTTTCTTCTGGTCTTCATTAGGACTTTCAGAACAATTACTACTCAGAACATTACTATTCAAATAAAAAAAGAAAGAGAAAAAATATATTCCAGCTGACTATGGGCGGGAGGCAGGGTACACCCTGGACAAGTCGCTAGGTCATTGCAGGGCTGACACACCTAGAGATAAACAACCATTCACACTCACACATACGGTCAATTTAGAGCCTCCAATTAGCCTAACCTGCATGTCTTTGGACTGTGGGGGAAACCGGAGCACCCAGAGGAAACCCGTGCAGATACGGGGAGAACATGCAAACTCCACACAGAAAGGCCCTCGCTGGCTGCTGGGCTCAAACCCAGAACCTTCTTGCTGTGAGGCGACAGCGCTAACCACTACACCACCATGGCGCCCCATATATATATATATATATATATATATATATATATATATATATATAATTTTAAAAATCCTGTATTTTACTCTAGTCTCTGAAAAACAAATTTCTTGAATATGATGCTTGTGTCACTTGATACCCGAATCTTGAATCACTTTTCTTTAAAAATTATATATATATATTATGTGTGTGTGTGTGTGTTGGGACCTTATAAAGCTGTCACACTGTAAAAAAGTTAGTGTCCAGGCTGCCTTAAAATTTTGAGTTCATTGAAATTCATATAGTAAGTTAAATTGTTCGCCTCATTGTGTTAACTTAGTATATTAATTTCAATGAGCTCAAAATTTTAAGGCAGCCCGGACACTAACTTTTTTAAGTTAAAACAACAAATCATTTTTTACAGTGCAGACAATTCAATGACCTTATATTAATATAAATTCAAGTCAGATACAATTTTAATAACTTTTTAATTTTATATTATCTTATCCATCGATCAGCCATAAAATTAAAAACCATGACCGGTAAAGTGAATTACACTGATTTTGTTGTTACAATGGCACCTGTCAAGGGATGGGATATATTAGGCAGTAAGAGAACAGTCAGTTCTTGAAGTTGATGTGTTGGAAGCAGGAAAAATGGGCAAGCGTAAGGATCTGAGCAACTTTGACAAGGGCCAAATTGTGACGGTGAGATGACTGGATCTGAGCATCTCCAAAATGGCACATCTTGTGCAGTGTTCCTGGTATGCAGTGGTTAGTACCTACCAAAAGTGGTCCAAGGAAGGACAACCGGCGAACCGGCAAAAGGGTCATGGGCAGCCAAACAGACACTTTTCTCTTTTAGTCAGCATGAACTTTTTCAGCACTTTGTGCTGCAGTAGCTCTTTTGTGGGATTGGACCATATGGGCTAGCCTTCATACCTCATGCAAATCAATGAGCCTTCGACACTTATGACCCTGTCGCCGGTTCATCAGTTGTCCTTCCTTGGACCACTGTTGGTAGGTACTAACCACTGTGTACCAGGAACACCCCACAAGATGTGCCATTTTGGAGATGCTCAGACCCAGTCATCTCACCATCACAATTTGGCCCTTGTCAAATTCGTTCAGATCCTTACGCTTGCCCATTTTTCCTGCTTCCAACACATCGACTTCGAGAACTTGGTGTTCTCTTGCTGCCTAATATATCCCACCCCTTCACAGGCGCCATTGTAGTGAGATGATCAAAGTTATTCACTTCGCCTGTCAGTGAATAACATTTCTAAATCTTTATGTGGATTTGACGGATTTTTTGTTTACTGTTCACTCCTTTAAATTTCCCTCATTATCAGTTAGTGAAACTGAAAATAACCCTTTTCTATCCATTTCTTCTCTCGCTTTCTCTCAGATGGTAGTGCTGATGGACCCTCTGGAGGATCCAGACGACATCCTGCGAGCTCATCGTTCCAGGGAGAAGACATACATGTTTGATGTGGCCTTTGACTACACAGCCACACAGGTAGGCCTTAATTTGAATGTGTGAGCACGAGTTGCATGGCATGCATCAAGCATAAAATCAAGCATATCTAATATTTTCTGCATTGTAATATCTGTGTGTATGGTATAAGAGCTGAGTATAAAGACAGAAACTTCCCTGTGTGTTGTGAACAGGAGGAGGTATACAGGGCCACTACAAAAGGGTTAATCGAGGGCCTTATATCAGGATACAATGCCACTGTGTTTGCCTATGGACCCACAGGTTAGTGTATAGTCCTTTATTCCGTACGAGGAAATGAGTGCATGCATGTCTTTCTAAAGGGAAACTAATGTTTTCTGGTTATTAAGCCAAGGAGACATCCAGTTTTCTAAGAACACATGAGCTTCTAAGAACTTCCAAACCTTATGACATTAATTGGCTTGCTTGGTCTCTGTGATGAAAACTGTCTTTGCTTTATAAAGTTTCTGTGTAGCTTTATACTAGCCACTTGAGCTGCACACAGGGTATATCGGTCTGTGACAACAGGAGTTGGGGCCAGAAAAATGTAAACATAAGCCTGAAACAATAAAACTAACGAGAGCGATTGCATGACAATATTGTAAATCACTATTTTTATATTTCAAATGAGATCACTAGTATAAGTCAAGAAACAAATTGTACTTTTAAACACCAAACAGACCCCCAACTTGAAAAATACAAGATAAACAGATAACCTTGCTTTTTAAAAAACTTACCATGAAAAATTAGCCAGCATTATGAAAGGAAAGCAAAAACTGCAACACAAATTAATCCCACAAGACATTTACATCTTTCATTTTCACAGTGGTGTGAATTAGAAAACTTGGCTCCGCTTTCTGATTGGCTTACAGAAAATGATGAATGAAGAAGTGGTGCTCCCAAATTGGGCTGAGATTCAGGAGATAACATTAGAACTTGATATATTTAGAGCTTAAACATTCATCAATTTTTAATTATATGGTCAGCTTTCCATCCATCCATTATCTGTAGCCGCTTATCCTGTTCTACAGGGTCGCAGGCAAGCTGGAGCCTATCCCAGCTGACTACGGGTGAAAGGTGGGGTACACCCTGGACAAGTCACCAGGTCATCACAGGGCTGACACATAGACACAGACAACCATTCACACTCACATTCACACCTACGGTCAATTTAGAGTCACCAGTTAACCTAACCTGCATGTCTTTGGACTGTGGGGGAAACCGGAGCACCTGGAGGAAACCCACGTGGACACAGGGAGAACATGCAAACTCCGCACAGAAAGGCCCTCGCCAGCCGCTGGGCTCGAACCCAGAACCTTCTTGCTGTGAGGCGACAGTGCTAACCACTACACCACTGTGCCACTCATGGTCAGTTTTGTCTTGTACTAATTGAAATTGAAAGCACTACTCTGTAGATACTCTGCTAAATCCACTGTTTACGCTGGATGTGATTAAATGAATCTTATTATGGAGGAAGCGTTCTATTTATTCTCCTGTTTACTCGCTATTTTAATCACCGTCCATCTCTAAAGCCAGCATAAGGGCTTTGCCTGTCTGACAGCTGCCTATAAAAGGCTCAGGATATATATAAAACATGGCCATGAACAACAGGAAAGGACCTTTGGACTCACTGTGCCAGTTTCATAAACAGATGTTCTCTCTAAATAAATTATATAGAAATGGTTGGTTTAAAACATAATTACAGGGTGGGCTGAAAGTAGGTATACACTTTACACATATCAGTACACAAAACAGTGTATACCTACTGTACTTTTGGCCCACCCTGTATAATACAGGAGTACGCTATATGACTAAAAGTTTGTGGATAACTGACTACCACATGTGCTTTTTGAAAATTCCCATTCCAGATCGATTGCCCCTGTTTTCTGTTCTAATAACCTCAACTGTTCTGGGAAGGCTTTCCACTAGATTTTGGAGCGTGATGTGGGGATTTGCTCATTCAGACACAAGAGCATTAGTGAGGCGAGGCAGAGGGAGGAGGGCTGGGGTGCATTCAGCATTCCAGTTTATCCTAAAGGCGTTTCGTGGGGTTGAGGTCAGGGCTCTGTGCACGGTCACTTGGCAAATCATGTCTTCAGGGCCCTTGTTTTGTGCACAGGGAACAGGCTTGAGACTCTTAGTTCCAGTGAAGGGAAAATATAATGCTGCAGCATAGAAAGACATTCTATACAGTTGTGTACCATCCACATATAAGTGTGATGGTCAGGGGTCCATATACCGGTACTTTTGGCTTTATAGTGTATGTCTGTACATCAGTATATTTAACTTTGTAATTTTGATTTTGTATGTGTGTAGGTTGTGGGAAGACTTACACTATGTTGGGCACCGATAAGGAGCCTGGCATCTATGTCCGAACTCTAAATGACCTGTTCAAAGCTATCGAAGAGACCAGTGATGACATGCAGTACAGCGTCTCCATGTCTTACCTGGAGGTATGGTTACAGTTATGAGCATTCTACTAAACTCACAACCCACTGTCCCTGTACCGTAAGTTTCAAAATGAAGTACAAAAGACAAGACGGTTAACTGTGCACCTTTTTAACTATAACAGGTACTTGTTTAACAGGAACAACCAATGGTTCCAGTTACCACTTCAATACAGTGACTAACGTGATGGTTCTTTGATAAGGAGCCATTCAGAGACAGTATCCCACTGTGATAATCTATTGTTTACCATCCGTGTCTGATCCTTTAAACATATTGAAATAGGATATGAGCTGGACAAAGTGTGCGGCCATCAATCTGACAGATCAAAACACCATTAAGTAAGGAATAAGATGTAACAGGACCTGCTTATAGATGACTTGCAACCATGTGATCAAAATGCGCTACGTCATGAGCGTCCACCATGATGGTGGATATACAAAGGAACTAGGATGGCAGCCGCTGAAAGTGTGTCTGTAAACAATGCTGAATTTTCTCAGTATTACCACGATTTGAACGATCGAGCGAAGATTCGATACAAAGAGAAAATAGATATGTGTGGGTTTGACCCATATTATTTTAAAAAGTCAGACTTTTCTGAAGATAAGATGCTTCTACCGACCATCGAGTACGAATACAGGTCATTTCGTCCAATAGTTAAGACATTTCGTCGGAAGCCTTTTTCATATGCACTATCAATTTATATTTCAAGGAGGAATTCTCAGTGGAATTTGACCAAAGCAGCTTCGACACTAAAAAGCGTACTAAGGGTAGTAACCACATCGGCCCGTGCCACTTGCTGACCCTGGGATGAGTTAACTCCCTTGTCATTGCAGGCTGCTCGCTTGCATGTCTATGTTTTCGGTTGGATTATATTAAATCTTCAGATGTGGAGCAGCGCTCTCGCGGGAGCTTCATTCGTGAATCCCGGGCCAAGGCGCAGTCCTACTGACCCGAGACCATGCTCTATCGAAGGGGGAGGCTTAGAGAGAGGTGACTGTAAAATCTGGCTTCGCTGTGAGCTCCCCTGGCAGAGTTATTAATTTTTAAAGCCAGCTGGATTATGTTAAATCTTCAGGCGCTGAGCAGCGCTCTCGCAGGGCTTTCATTCGCGAACACCGGAATACCTGAAAAATAAAATTATTGATAGTGTGTATGAAAAAGGATTTGGATGAAATGATCATTGGACGAAGTGTCCTGATCCCCTCGTCTCCTCTCCTCTTTGTACTAAGCCTCAGAGTTTCCTCGCCCTCTTTCCGAATCACGGACGGAATTCTAAAAAATTGGAACGTGCCACGGTCACAAATACTGTTGTGACCACAACCATATACAGCACAAAGATATGGCATAGCTAAAAGAACGCTTACAGCAGTGGAAAAACAAAGAGTCGCGCACACGTGACTATGTTTTGTATGGAATGTCGCTTGACCCCGCATTTGTATATCCACCAACATGGCCGACATCCGGGTTTCTATTTTGCTTTGACGTCACTTGCAAGTCAATGATAGGAAAATAAACAATAATGGGGTCGTGTGATGCAGCCGACACAAAGCAGAGTTACTGTTACCACCCCAAGGTTGATTATTTTCCAGTAACAGCACTTCCCAAAACATTTGTACAACAGCAGCTTATCAACAATTGCAAATTGTAATTAATGATCAACACTTCATACTTCTTAACCATTTTATAGTTAATAGAGATAATGTTATGGAACATCGGAGTTATAAGCAGTCTTTCCCTCACCAGGCTCTCTTTTTTTCTCTCTCTCTCAAAGTTGTAAATAAAAATCGAAGCTTGTCATGTTACTGAGAACCCAGAACGTATAAAATCCTCTGTCCTAAAGACTCTCCAGGATGAAAAACATCCTGAGTGTTACACGGCATCGACACCTGAGACTCCATTCCATCAATGTTAAAATTTTTTTTTTAAAAAGTCTCCTTGTCAAAACCTTCACCATATCAATGATTTTACATTTTTTCTATGCTGAAAAAATAACACCTTTTTTAATCTGCTTCTTTTTAGCTGTAGATTATGTGGAGTGTCTGCTATACAAGTCCCTGTGAAAGAGTTATTACCCTCCTGTGAGAATTGAGCAGTGCTGTTGTATAAGAACACGTATTCCTTTAACTATCTCTTCCCCATGCCCATCACTTCATCACTGTCACCAACTTCTGCTGCTTGTCCAGAATAAAGTTCAGGTTCTAAACTTTCCAAACACATACTTTCTATATTATATAACTGCTTGAGATCCGGGAAAAAAACAACAACAACAACCCAACACTTTAAAAAAAATCTCTTTCTTTCAAGAGAAATGTCTGTATTGTAAGAGTTATAACACACTGTCATGATGCATCAAATGTGAAAGAAAAGCCTTGAAAGGAAAGCGACTGAGAGCTTTATTCAGCCAACAAGAGCCTGGCAGCAAAGAGAAAGAAAGGAAGGGAACATAATTGATTGATCTTTATTAAAAAAGCCCCCTTCCAAGAATTTGAATGGACCAGCTGTCGGGTCATGTACAAGGGCACAAAACACACACAGGTTGGTCATGTACAAGTTACAGAGCAGCATGGTAATAACACAGATATGCAGGACATTGGGTGAAAAATGTTGCTCTGAACACCAGCTGCGCTCTGTATCTAAATGCAGTGATGATAAATCAGAATTGGCCATTGTGACTCGACCACATAGAGGGCCTTAACGGTTGCTGGTTGATCTCTGGCCCTGGTGGAGCTGCTCTGCTGTCTCTGCGGAGGAGAATATTTGTCTCCACTCACACACAAAGAAATTAAAGGCTGGTTTATGACTGTGATTTGGAGAGGACCCATATGGTGCCTTTCTCTGTCTTTCTTAGCTTACCCTAACCCCCCCCCCCCCCCCCCACACACACACACACTTGTTATTGTGGCATTTCAGAACATTATTCATATGTAACATATACTATATTATTTAAAGCTAGACTGCCTTTCAGATTTTTCAAGTGTAGGTCATAAAAAGAATTTTCCCTGACACCCAATTACTTTTGTTGAATGGACCGAAAGCTACTGAATTAGAATCACAGACTTCCAATTTTATTAAGTTTTTTAAAATAGAACAATTAATGAATTTAGGGCCACATGGCCCTAAATTCTGCACTATTTTTGGCTGCTTCACCATGACCCAATTCAAGATACTATGTCATGCATCACATGGTGGGCTTTCCCTGTTCACGCAAGGCATTATGGGATACAAATTTGAAAAAGGAGGATGCGAATGAAACGTGAAAGACCGACTACAGTAACAGAAAGCGAGAAGAAAAGACATTATGTTGTGAAGGAAAGGAAACGCAGGACCAAACTAATAAATATTGGCGGTCAGCGAGCACCTTAGTGTGATCAGCTGTTTGTTTAGTGATAGAATGATGGAACTGTCAGTGCACAGTCAAGGTAAACCTGTAGATGGCAGTAATGCAACACTGGATGCCGGCTGCTGTAAAACCCAAAACAAGAAGGAAAAGAAGAAGAAGAAGCAGGTAAATCACAGACTGTTTGTCTGTCTGCTTGACTGCGCAAAGCGAGCGATTTCATGCACATTATTTGCGAGGGAATCCCTTCAAATTAAATAACTTCCCAGCCACCGAATGTATACACGTCAACCTTTAGTTACCCATGCCCTTACAAAATCTGTACTTTTCCCTTACATACACCCATGAGCCCTTATACACGAGAAAAAATTCCAATATATAATCCAAAGCACCGATTGTTTTATTCCACATTATACACTCCTATTGTAATAGGCATATTTATCACACTGCATCAAGTTAAAGGGATCAAATAAGCATGTACTGAATAAAAATAAATTTTAGATTCCAGAGAAAACAACTGAATTAAAAAGGACTATATGTACAGTCAAGTAAACAATTATCTACTAAAGAGAACGACTGAACTATAAACTTTATTTAATATACATTGTATCGGTAATACCGGAATTATTGATGTAAATTTTGCAAATGAAATGTATTAATATTAAATAGTTCATAAAAATTACACAAAGTTCTATTTGACAAGTGTTGACATCACCTACAATATTACATTCCACCAAAGAAAATTACTTGAAATATAACAGCAGTACTAAGTAGGTATGTTAATTAAAATAGTAGGTTACATGTAATAAATTATATGTAATCATGTCAAACAGTAAATGAAGGTTAGTAAAAGTTCCATTTGAGAAAAAAGTGTTGACACCGCAAGCAGTGTTCGATCCAACTAAAGATGACTGAACCACATCAAGTATATTATGTAAACAAGGATAAGTGAAAATATTAATAAATTATGAAGTTAAATTGAAAATCTTCCCAGTAATTTATAACAAGAATTTAAATCTTATTCCTTTTTGGAGAGTTCTTTGTTGTACAAAGATGTTGCAGATTTGGCACTAGCTATAATCTCACTGCTTGGGTAGCAGTTGTAGCTCCTCATCACGGTTCATTTTAATTTGCAGATATGCAGTTAATGTGTCTGCAGCCATATTTTTTCTGTCCTCAGTATGAATTTTCCTAACCAATGAAAAAGCCCTCTCACTATCTGTATTGCTATGTTGGAGGCACAGCAAAGCAGTAAAGAGTTGTTTCACCATTGGAAACCTGGCAACACCCAGAGCAGTTTTTACATCGAAGACCTTTCCCCAATATACAGCTATTATTTTCCTGGTCAATAAAAGAAAATCAGAGCACGGCAAACATGTAGATGGTGTTAAATTGCTTCCATCCCCTACTACACATTTTAGAGACAGGTTACCAACGGTCGTTACCACCATTACTCTTCATTCAATACTTTTCCAGTTTACTGACGACTGATGGTAGTAACGAGTGTTGGTCATCTGTGTCTACATATAATGTCTATCAGCAATTAAAATGTTTAGGGAAGCGAAACCAGAAATTGCCGGGTAACTACAGTTGCCGTTGTATAAACAGCGACTCCCAGTATCGCCTCCCGAAATTATCATCATAATGGAGGAAGCTTTCCTACATGCAAACAGTAAAAACTTAAAAAAAAAAAAACACACACACACACAAATGCTTGTCTGTACAGTCTTTGAATCAGGAAACATTTTTTTTTCACTAGCTGCGAAAAATGGTCTGCCACAGTCAGGGGGATGTTGTGTTCAACGAGAAATTGGCAGAACATAACTTCTGCAGCCATCACAGAAGTCTGGGCAGTCCAAGCCGATGGACTTAAATGACAGAGAAAACCACCTGCAACTATAAAACCACATAAATGGAAAATAATTCCGTTTCATTGGGCATGCGTGCTTGAAAAAATAAATGGTGGGTGCTAAGAAAATTTTCTCGGAGTAACGGAAAAAATCTCTGATACAAAACGTAATTTTCCCATATGAAAATCAGTGTATGCCGTATTAGCCAAAAAATTGCATTTTCCCGTACAAAATACGGGGAAACTGTATAACTTGACATGTATGCAAATGGCCTGTGTTTTTTTTTAAAGAGATTGCAGAAATAAACATGTATCACAATGACCAAATTTCAGCTGGAACTAAATTTCACTGATTTTTTTGTTTGTTTGTTTAAATCGAAAGGCTTTTATGGCTTTACGTAATAGTCTAGCAGATTAAGAGCAATGTTTATTAATGTACAATTGCAAGGAATTCATAGATTTTAATGTCAACAATCTATATCATCAAAAGATTCAGAGAATCCAGAGAAATCTCTGCACCTAAGGGGCAAGGCCAAAACTAACATCGAATGCCTTTGACCTTTAATCTCTCAGGTAGCATTGTATTACAAACTGACATGATTGTATATACAGTGGTATGCAAAAGTTTGTGCACCCCTGGTCAAAATTGCTGTTACTGTGAAAAGTTAAAGGCATAAAGTTAAAGATGACTCATTCCCTTTATATTTTAAACAAAAACAATTTTTTATTTTCATCTTTTACATTTTCAAAATGACAAAAAAAGGAAAAGGGCCCGAAGCAAAAGTTTGGGCACCCTGCATGGTTAGTACCTAGTCACACCCCCTTTGGCAAGTATCACAGCTTGTAAACACTTTTTGTAGCCAGATAATAATCTTTCAGTTCTCACCTGGGGGATTTTCACACATTCGTCCTTGCAAAAGGCTTCCAGTTCTACAAGCTTCTTGGGCTGTCTTGCATGCACTGCTCTTTTGAGATCTATCCACAGATTTTCAATGATGTTTAGGTCAGGGGACTGTGAGGGCCAGGGCAAAACCTTCAGCTTGGGCCTCTTGAGGTATTCCATTGTAGATTTTGAGGTGTGTTTTGGATCATCGTCTTATTGTAGGACCCGTCCTCTTTTTAACTTCAACTTTTGTACAGATGGTGTGATGTTTGCTTCCAGAATTTGCTGGTATTTATTTGAATCCATGCTTCCCTCGACCAGTGAAATGTGCCCTGTGCCACTGGCTGCAACACAACCCCAAAGCATGATCGATCCACACCCAAGCTTCAGAGTTGGAGAGGTGTTCTTTTCCTGGAATTTAGCACCCTTTTTTCTCCAAACATGCCTTTGCACATTGTGGCCAAAAAGTTCTATTTTGATTTCATCAGTCCACAGGACTTGTTTCCAAAATGCATCAGGCTTATTTAGATGTTCATTTGCAAACTTCAGATGCTAAATTTTGTGGCTAGGATGCAGGAAAGGTTTTCTTCTGAAAGGTTTTCTTCTTCCATGAAGGTCATATTTGTTCAGGTGTCGCTGCATAGTAGAACAGTGCACCACCACTCCAGGGTCTGCTAAATCTTTCTGAAGGTCTTCTGCAGTCAAACAAGGTTTTTTATTTGCCTTTCTAGCAATCCAACGAGCAGTTCTTTCAGAAAGTTTTCTTCATCTTCCAGACCTCACCTTGATCTCCACTGTTTCTGTTAACTGCCATTTCTTAATAACATTACGATCTGAGGAAACAGCTACCTGAAAACACTTTGCTACGTTCTTGTTGCCTTCTCCTGCTTTGTGAGCATCAATTATTTTATTATTCAGAATGCGAGGGAGTTGCTTAGAGGAGCCCATGGCTGTTGATTTTAGGGACAAGTTTGAGGAGTCGGAGAATTTATACAGCTTTGAAGTCTGCATCATCTGACCTTTCCGAACGAAGAATTTGAACAAGCCACAGGTCAATAAGCTAATTAAGGTCTGGAACCTTGGTAAAAGTTACCTGAGAACTCAAATGTATTGGGGTGCCCAAACTTTTGCATGGTGTTCCTTTTCTTTTTTCACTCTCCAATTGTACAAAACAAAAATAATACACAAATCTTGCAGAAAACGCTGAAAAGAAATGTGTCGTCTTTACCTTTATGCCTTTTGGTGATCAGTTCATCTTCTGCTCACTTAACTATTCACAGTAACAGACATTTTCAGGAGGGGTGCCCAAACTTTTGCATGCCACTGTAGTAAATTACTACATGGACTCAGGAATACTTCAGTAAACCATTCTTGGTAAATATAATTTATCGCTGCATCTACCATGCAAGGACGGTACGGTGGTGTAGTGGTTAGCGCTGTCGCCTCATAGCAAGAAGGTCCGGGTTCGAGCCCCGTGGCTGGCGAGGGCCTTTCTGTGCAGAGTTTGCATGTTCTCCCCGTGTCCACGTGGGTTTCCTCCGGGTGTTCCGGTTTCCCCCACAGTCCAAAGACATGCAGGTTAGGTTAACTGGTGACTCTAAATTGACCGTAGGTGTGAATGTGAGTGTGAATGGTTGTCTGTGTTTATGTGTCGGCCCTGTGATGACCTGGTGACTTGTCCAGGGTGTACCCTGCCTTTCGCCCGTAGTCAGCTGGGATAGGCTCCAGCTTGCCTGCGACCCTGTAGAACAGGATAAAGCGGCTAGAGATAATGAGATGAGATGAGATCTACCATGCAAAGCGAAAGCCATATTTCCACAACATCCAGAAATGCTGCAGAATTCTCTGGGCTCAAGCTCATCTGAGATGGACTGATACAAAGTGTGCTGTGGTCTGACAAGTCCAAATCTCAGTTTGTCCAAACGCCAGCATCTGTGATGGCATTGTGTTGTGTTAGTGCCCATGGCATGGGTAACCTGCACATCTGTGAAGGTACCATTAATGCTGAAATGTACATACAGTACAAGTTTTGGAGCAGCATATGTTACAATCCAGATGATGTCTTTTTTCAGGTGCAAGACAGTGCCAAACCACATTCTGCACATGTTACAACAGTGTGCCTTTGTAGGAAAAGAGTGTGGGCGCTAAACTGGCTGGCCTGCCTGCCTCCCATCCTTGACTTGCAAGTGACATCAAAGCAAAATAGAAACCCGGATGTTGGCCATGTTGGTGGATATACAAATGCGCGGTCAAGCGACATTCCATACAAAACATAGTCATGCTTGCGCAGCTCTCTTTGTTTTTCCACTGCTTTAAGAATTCTTTTAGCTATGCCATATCTTTGTGCTGTATATGGTTGTGGTCACAACAGTACTCGTGACCGTGACACGTTCCGATTTTTTAGAATTCCGTCCATGATTCGAAAAGAGGGCGAGGAAACTCTGAGGCTTAGTACGGAGAGGAGACGAGAGCGGCTGAACAACATTGGCAGGGCTGATCTAACAGAGACTAAAACCAAAACAGCTCGTGTTTGCAGTAATCATTTTATCTCAGGTGAGATTCAAAAGCTTTCTCAATAATATCATGGAAGAATTTTATTTCGTGTTGCTAGAACTTTGCTATAAAATGAGCGTTCTCTTGTTGTGGTTCACTTGGTCATTGTTATAATTTTAACACGTGTATTACTATTTCGTTTCTGCACCAGCAAAATTATACGATAGAAACAATCCAGACTGGGCACCCACTCAGAAAATGGGCTATGTTTCATCCAAGGTCGGACTTGATTCTTCAGCAGCCGAATCAGATAGAACATGAGATCTGGGTACCTGATGGTTGGTAGAAGCGTCTTATCTTCAGAAAAGTCTGACTTTTTTAAATAATATGGGTCAAAACCGCACATATCTATCTACTCTTTGTATCAAATCTTCACTCGATCGTTCAAATCGTGGTAATACTGAGAAAATTCAGCATTGTTTACAGACACGCTTTCAGTGGCTGCCATCCTAGTTGCTTTGTATATCCACCATCATGGCGGACGCTCATGACGTAGCACATTTTGATCATGTGGTTGCAAGTCATTTATTGAAAATGTGTGGTGCATTAAAGGAGAACTGAAGTCATTTTTAAACTTGCTTTATTTCTTAATTAAGGTGTTATTCAATTACGTTTTCGGTTTTAGTAACCTTATATCGTGACTTGTATTGGCAGCTAATTGCAATTAAATATTATATGTATCAGCCTATTCGGTTTTTAGCCGTGTTGAATTTAGTTCGTTTGGTCCACAGCAGGCGTCGCTTATCTGAGCGATCTTCACGAGACTTGTGCGAGACTTCGAAACGTGAAGTGTCAGCCAGGTGTCAGTGCTGCCATTTTGAAAACTGTTTTCCAAACGAAATATTGCACAAAAACGAGTTTAAATGACGATTACTGCCTACTTTTTTCAAACTTTCCTGATTGCTATCAAAACAAACAAATCTTCTGGCTTGATTACATCAGCATTCGAAAGACAACGTCTTTTGACAACGTTGGCAGATGTCGGTCGCTTTGATTTCCGCTGTACGTTTTACTTCCGTCCTATGATGTCTCGCACAGGTCTCAGCGAATCTCGTTTACAGCCATTGCTTTGACATATGGACTGATACATTACATAGCATATTTCAAACACTCATAACTTGCTATAGTAGTGACAAAATAGCGATCAAAAATGCATTCCTATATTTAATAAAATGAGAGAAATAGAATTTTGATCATAAAAAATTTGCCTTCAGTTTTCCTTTAAGAAAATTGACAGTGGAGACCCCGGACTGTTGAGCAACTGAAGTCATATATCAAGCAAGAATGAGAAAGAATTTCACTTTCAAAACTTCAGCAATTTATGCCCTCAGGTCCCAAACGCTTACTGAGTGTTGTTAAAAGAAAAGGAGATGTAACACAGTGGTAAACATGCCCGGTCCGATACTTGAATGATCGGATGATACATGGACCATGCCCCGTTCTAACTTTTTTGTAATACTACAGGTATCAAATTCAGAATGAGTGTATATTTACAAAAAAACCCCAATAAAGTTTATCAGTTTGAACATTAAATATCTTGTCTTTGTATTGCATTCAATTGAATATACTGTAGGTCGAAAAGGATTTGAAAATCATTGCATTGTGTATTTTATTGACTTTTTTACACATCGTCCCAACTTTTTTTGGAACTGGGGTTATTATTACCCTTATATTTCAGGGGGCTTTTATATACTTTATCATCACCCTGAAATAATCACCTCCTTAGGAGACATGAAAGCAGAAAAAAAAATGTTCCATTTTGTGCTGCTAAAATTACAACTTTTGAAGTGACTGCATTCACTCAAGATGTGGTTATGCTCTGTACCTGGTGAACTGCACTTCTGTAAGGTTTTTACAGTGTTGTGTAATGTTCTTTCCTGGTCCGGTTTGTGAGGACACACTGAAAGACATGCTATTTTTATATTGTGGAGAAATGGATTTCATATAAATATAGCACCAATGAATTAACGTTTTTCTGATTGTAGGTTGGCATGGATGAATATAATCATTTTTGATGCTTGGACACTGAAATTGAACACGCTGTTTTCTCGACAGATCTATAATGAGATGATCCGCGACCTGCTGAATCCATCTTCTGGCTTTCTCGACCTCAGGGAGGACTCAAAGGGTGAGATCCAGGTAGCCGGCATCACAAAGGTCTCCACTGTTAATGCTCGTGAGGTCAGTTATACACATTGACATCAAGTGGAAATAATTACCTGAATTATTTTATTTATGCTTTTTTTATTGTCTGTGATAGCCCTGAGGGCCAGAATTAATCGATGTCCAAAAGACATGTCAGTATTTACATGCCAACAGTTATCTTTATGCAGAACTGTTACGTATGTGCTTAATAGATGCTTAACATACTAGGCAGCTTACACTCACTGGCCACTTTATTAGGAACACCCAGACACCTGCTGTTTATGCAGTTCTCTAATCAGCCAATCCCTTGACAGCAGCACAATGCATAAAATCATGCAGATGCAAACCAAGAGCTTCAGTTCATGTTCACTTCAAACATCAGAATGAGAAAAATTGTGATCTCAAAGTGTGACTTTCACTGTGGCATGGGTGTTGGTTTGAGCCAGATGGGCTGGTTTGAGTATTTCAGAAACTGCTGATCTGCTGGGGTTTTCACACACAACAGTCTCTAGCGTTTACACATAGAAGGGTGCGAAAAACAAAAAACATTGTGTGAACGACAGTTCTGTGAGTGGAAACGCCTTGCTGATAAGAGAGGTCAGAGGAAAATGGCCAGATTGGTTCGAGCTGCCAGGAAGAATTTAGCAACTCATATAATCACTCTTTACAACCGTGGTGAGCAGAAAAGCATCTCAGCATGCAACAGCAGAAGACCACGTTGGGTTCCAGTCCTGCCAGCCAAGAACAGGAGCCTTAGAATCAAGAACAAGTTGCTATTAAAGTGGCCAGCGAGTGTATTCTGACTATTGAAATGACCTGGGTGCTGTTTGTGTCTTTGAGACCGCCAGATTTCAGTGATATACAGTGGAAGTGTCAGAGAAGAGCTTTTTCAATGGCATCTCCACCACCCCATTTAAATTATCAACTTTAATAGTCATAGCGATGATCAAGTTCATTTGCAGGCTTTGCTAATTTGTCTGAATTTTAATCAACATTAGCTTGGCTCCAAATCTATAAAACATCATTTATAGTATACAGTGTAATAATAGTATAAAGCAGGTCTTAATAATAATGTCAAACAATAAAAACACTCAAATTGCCACACGGTGAACTTCTCATACCCTCAAAATTTCTAGTATGCGTGTACTGTGTGCACACAGCGATCAATCTGGTTTTGTACACCAAATTTACAGCTCTCTATTAAAATCCATTTCCATTTAATTTTGATTCCATTATTCACTATGTGAAGTCAGTATTTTACACTGGTGCTTGAAAGTTTGTGAACCCTTTAGAATTTTCTATATTTCTGCGTAAATATGACCTAAAACATCACCAGATTTTCACACAGGTCCAAAAAGTAGATAAAGAGAACCCAGTTAAACAAATGAGACAAAAAAAATATTATCCTTGGTCATTTATTTATTGAGGAAAATGATCCAATATTACATATCTGTGAGTGGCAAAAGTATGTGAACCTCTAGGATTCACAGTTAATTTGAAGGTAAAATTAGAGTCAGGTGTTTTCAATCAATGGGATGACAATCAGGTGTGAGTGGGCACCCTGTTTCATTTAAAGAACAGGGATCTATCAAAGTCTGATCTTCACAACATGTTTGTGGAAGTATATCATGGCACGAACAAAGGAGATTTCTGAGGACCTCAGAAAAAGTGTTGTTGATGCTCATCAGGCAGGAAAAGGTTACAAAACCATCTCTAAAGAGTTTGGACTCCACCAATCCACAGTCAGACAGATTGTGTACAAATGGAGGAAATTCAAGACCATTGTTACCCTCCCCAGGAGTGGTCGACCAACAAAGATCACTCCAAGAGCAAGGCGTGTAATAGTCGGCGAGGTCACTAATGACCCCAGGGTAACTTCTAAGCAACTGAAGGCCTCTCTCACATTGGCTAATGTTCATGAGTCCACCATCAGGAGAACACTGAACAACAATGGTGTGCATGGCAGGGTTGCAAGGAGAAAGCCACTGCTCTTCAAAAAGAACATTGCTGCATGTCTGCAGTTTGCTAAAGAGCACATGGACAAGCCAGAAGGCTATTGGAATTTTTTTTTGTGGACGGATGAGACCAAAATAGAACTTTTTGGTCTAAATGAGAAACGTTATGTTTGGAGAAAGGAAAACACTGCATTCCAGCATAAGAACCTTATCCCATCTGTGAAACACGATGGTGGTAATATCATGGTTTGGGCCTGTTTTGCTGCATCTAGGCCAGGACGGCTTGCCGTCATTGATGGAACAATGAATTCTGAATTATCCCAGCGAATTCTAAAGGAAAATGTCAGGACATCTGTCCATGAACTGAATCTCAAGAGAAGGTGGGTCATGCAGCAAGACAGCAACCCTAAGCACACAAGTCGTTCTACCAAAGAATGGTTAAAGAAGAATAAAGTTAATGTTTTGGAATGGCCAAGTCAAAGTCCTGACCTTAATCCAATCGAAATGTTGTGGAAGGACCTGAAGCGAGCAGTTAATGTGAGGAAACCCACCAACATCCCAGAGTTGAAGCTGTTCTGTACGGAGGAATGGGCTAAAATTCCTCCAAGCCGGTGTGCAGGACTGATCAACAGTTACCGGAAACGTTTAGTTGCAGTTATTGCTGCACAAGGGGGTCACACCAGATACTGAAAGCAAATGTTCTCATACTTTTGCCACTCACAGATATGTCATATTGGATCATTTTCCTCAATAAATAAATGACCAAGTATAATATTTTTTGTCTCATTTGTTTAACTGGGTTCTCTTTATCTACTTTTAGGACTTGTGTGAAAATCTGATGATGTTTTAGGTCATATTTATGCAGAAATATAGAAAATTCTAAAGGGTTCACAAACTTTCAAGCACCACTGTATATGTTACTTGCTAAGCTATGACAAAATGGATCATTGTTTTATGTGTGTGTATGTGTATATCTGTAAGACATGGTCGTAATATACAGCAATTAAACAAGTAAATGGTGCATATACAGTATTATTCACATACTATATATTTCAGCATCCTAGATGAATTATTTTCAGTTCTTTAATGAGCTTTTGATGAATGATTAAAGAAAAGTCTTGTGTAATGTGCGGTGAATAAAGGGAGGACACAAGTGTGAAAACATAGTGTGTGCTTTCTTAAGGGCAAGCCATGAATCATTGTCAGAGATCCAAACAGGGGTCAGAGAACAGGCAAACAGCAGCACACAGGAATAATCCATAACTGTAAAGTGGGGAAAACAGTTGTGGGGCAAAAGCAGGAAACAATACACACAGAACTGAAACTAGAAAACAAGACTTGGAACTCAGGCTAGAAACATGATGAGGTTTTGTAATGAGAAAAAGAAACACTCACTTTCAGCTGGTTTACCCTGGTCAGGGTTGCGGTGGATCCAGCAAAGTAACAGCAGGGTGTAAATATACAACTAAGGTTTAAACACAAAACAGGTGGGCACAGTTGGGTGACACTTCAATGACAGCCCAGGGTAGAGACACTACTAGAACAGAAGCAAAAGCACATGAAAACATCTCATCTCATCTCATTATCTGTAGCCGCTTTATCCTGTTCTACAGGGTCGCAGGCAAGCTGGAGCCTGTCCCAGCTGACTACGGGTGAAAGGTGGGGTACACCCTGGACAAGTCGCCAGGTCATCGCAGGGCTGACACATAGACACAGACAACCATTCACACTCACATTCACACCTACGCTCAATTTAGAGTCACCAGTTAACCTAACCTGCATGTCTTTGGACTGTGGGGGAAACCGGAGCACCCGGAGGAAACCCACGCGGACACGGGGAGAACATGCAAACTCCACACAGAAAGGCCCTTGCCGGCCACGGGGCTCGAACCTGGACTTTCTTGCTGTGAGGCGACAGCGCTAACCACTACACCACCGTGCCGCCTCACATGAAAATGTTAAAAAAAAAACAACACATGACATGAAAGCAGCCCTTCTGCGTTTCCTTGAGAAGAGGAAGTTTACCACCTCATCACTTTATATACAGTAAAGTGATGATAAAATAAACCACCTCGTCACTTTATATTTAACGGTTATTCCATGAAATCGAGTTGTACATGAGCTGATAGCTGACGAGGCTAGGAACAACTTCTTTGAGAGCGAAAGAAGAGCAAGAGAGAGAAAGGAGGAAAAAAGAGAAAAAAAGGAGAGAAAGATGCACAAGTTTTGGAGTAGCTATGTAGCCTTTCCATTTGGGAGCTAAGATTTTTTTTGGTGGCTTATTCTTCTGGATTAGACCGCAAGTTGGCCTAGTGGTTAGTGTGTCCGCCCCTTGATCAGGAGATCGTGAGTTCTACTCACGGTCGGGTCATACCAAAGCCCATCATAAAAATGGTACCTGTCTGGCAAGACACGCTGCAATACAGATGCGAGTGGGGAGTCAAACTCTCGCGGTTACCAGAGGACTAGCCCCCCACTGTAATCCTAGCTACGTAATAGGTGAGGGACCGAGGGCTACAGAAACGGAGATTGGTGCCACATGGCGTGGGAAGGACTTTGATTTGATTCTTCTGTATTATTATTTATTAATTTTTTTTATAGCTGCTCTTTGTTTGTCGTGAAAAAACCAATGTTCATTTCTCCATGTACAACGAGATTGAGAGGAATAACTGTTTTATTCTATCCACATTCACTGGATTTTGAGAAACAGCATTTTTATTTTGATTTTTCTGCAAATGTGATAAATAACTTTATACAAAACGTCCGACAAAATCATTTCTGCTTACAATGTAAACAAACCGGCAAAATGACAGTCACAATTTGTGGAAAACGCTATAATAATAATTCTTGAAAAATTAAAAAAAGGTACGTTCTTACCATCAAAGACTTTTATTTCATATTTTGTTGCTTTTTGGGGGGTTTTCAAGTAGACTTTTTATTTTGTTCTTGGTTGGTCCAGCAAAACGCTCCGCCATTTTGTTTTTCTCGACTCACGGTATATGAGCTGATATCCTAGTAGCAGAGTAGCGCACGATTGCTCATATCCCGTGAATGTGGATAGAATAAAAAGTGATATTATTAGCAAACTTATCACAGGTGAGTGCTGAATGACCTTTTTAAATCTTTTTTTCCTTATGTTTTTCTGTTTATTAGATCATGGAGTTGTTAATGAAGGGGAACAAGCAGAGGACTCAGGAGCCGACGGCAGCCAATCAGACATCCTCACGCTCTCATGCTGTCCTCCAGGTGGCCGTGCGGCAGCAGAGCCGATGCAGAGACGTCCTGCAGGAGGTCCGCTTCGCTCGGCTCTTTATGATCGACCTTGCCGGCTCTGAACGTGCTGCCCAGGTACAGCACTAACCTGTTATTGCGCTTTTGTCTGAGTCTCTGCGTGTGATTACAGTAAAGGTCATACGAGCAGAAGCAATGAGCACCTGATTGTTCTCCGTAGCCATTATCACCCAGAGTAAGTAGGTCAGATGTGCAGTTTTACAATATTGTACATATAGTACACTACTTTACATTTTAACAGCCATGTTATCCTGTTTTTTGCACCTGTCTTTGTATTTAATACATTGGTTACAAGAGTTTAGCAAATGAAATAAAGAATGCAATTTCATGGGGGAAATTAGGTAATAAAAATAACCTTATTCGAAAATAAATTAATTTTGTGCAACATTCTCTAAAATAAGAATATATTATTGGCTCCAAGCAATCATTTACCAATCGTGCGTCTGTGAGAAGCTTCACAGTAGGGTGTTGCTGTCAGAGTTGCTTATTAATGGGCTTGGTTCCATTTGAGAGAAATAATTGCATGGCAGCATGTTTTTGGAAAGAGAATGTGTATCTACCATGGAAACAGCTATAAGTGTTAACCTACCCAAGTCTCTTGGTGGAAATGGATGTAGAGACCAGCAACCAGTTTGCCCACAGGGATGTCTCTGGTCATAGAATGATCTTTTCTATGTATATTTGAGATCTTTGATATGTTTGTTAGTGAAAGGTAAATATGTGCAACCTCAAAACAGGGGAATAGATGACAGGATTGTGTATGGAATAAAAAAGATCCTCCCTGAAGTACTAAAATGGTAAAATAGTACTAGTAACTTGTTTGGCTTTTATGTGTTTATGACAGGAGATTGACTGGCATTGGAACATCCCATACTATTTATTTGTTGGACCATAGACTATACTTTGTAATAATCTTTTTCTTGTCCCACTTTTAGACACAGAACAGGGGACAGAGGCTGAAAGAAGGCGCTCACATAAATCGGTCTCTTTTGGCGCTGGGAAACTGTATCAATGCCCTGAGCGAGAAAAATGGCAACAAATACATCAACTACAGAGACAGCAAGCTGACGCGACTGCTTAAGGTTAAGGCATGAAGCTCTTTCCTTCTATGCCTACAGACGAGTGACAGATTAAAGGAAAAAACAACATATAGTTTCTTAGTAAGGTGTTGGACCACCATGAGCCGCTAGAAGAGATTCTATAACTGTACTGGAGGGATGCAACAAAACTCTTCTGTCAGTTAGTGTTTTGAGGATGGTGGTGTTGGGCGCTATCCAACATGTTGGGCTAAAATCTCCCATAAGTGTTCAGGCCTGAGTTTACCATAAGCATTGCAGCACAAAGATCATCTTTAAATGGAAGAGTGAGCAGCACAATGAACACTCTGTCTCCTAGTTAAGATGCTCTTAGCATTAAGAAGCTTTTGGGAAACCCACCCCAGTTGGGTTTAGATTTGGTGAGTGTGGTGAGGCCATCCATCCATCCATCCATTATCTGTAGCCGCTTATCCTGTTCTACAGGGTCGCAGGCAAGCTGGAGCCTATCCCAGCTGACTATGGGCAAGAGGCGGGGTACACCCTGGACAAGTTACCAGGTCATCGCAGGGCTGACACAGAAACAAACAACCATTCACACTCACACCTACGGTCAATTTAGAGTTACCAATTAACCTAACTTGCATGTGTTTGGACTGTGGGGGAAACCGGAGCACCCAGAGGAAACCCATGCAGACATGGGGAGAACATGCAAACTCCACACAAAAAGGCCCTCGTCGGCTGCTGGGCTTGAACCCAGGACCTTCTTGCTGTGAGGCGACAGTGCTAACCACTCCACCACCGTGCCGGCCCGTGGTGAGGCCATATTTAATTTAATTTTAATTTATTTGTCACATAGATCACATAGTTTGCGACAGGGGAAGAATACAGGGCAAAGCCCCAATTGATTTTCAACCCCCTTTGCGTTGGCATAGATTTTTACACTGGATGCCCTTCCTGATGCAACCCTCCCCAATCTTACTGGGCTTGGGACCAGCACTAAGTATGCACTGGCTTGTGCAACCCCAATGGCTGGGTATTTTACCCAATCTGCATGTCTTTGAACCCGCAGGAAACCCACGCAGACATGGAGAGAACATGCAAACTCCATACAAAAAGGCCCCCGTTGGTCGTGAGGTTCAAACCCAGAACCTTCTTGCCATGAGGCGACAGTGCTAACCACTACACCACCGTGCCGCCCTAAAGTATATAGTATATGGTTTTCATCCTCATCAAACCATTCATGCCCTGTGGCTGGAGCTGTGTCATCCTGGAAGAGACCACTCTCATCAGGATTGAAATCTTTCATCATGCGATAATCAGAATAACTTTGTATTGATTTGCAGTGGGGCGGCACGGTGGTGTAGTGGTTAGTGCTGTCGCCTCACAGCAAGAAGGTCCGGGTTCGAGCCCCGTAGCCAGCGAGGGCCTTTCTGTGCGGAGTTTGCATGTTCTCCCCGTGTCCGCGTGGGTTTCCTCTGGGTGCTCCGGTTTCCCCTGCAGTCCAAAGATGTGCAGGTTAGGTTAACTGGTGACTCTAAATTGACCGTAGGTGTGAATGTGAGTGTGAATGGTTGTCTGTGTCTATGTGTCAGCCCTGTGATGACCTGGCAACTTGTCCAGGGTGTACCCCGCCTTTCGCCCGTAGTCAGCTGGGATAGGCTCCAGCTTGCCTGCGACCCTGTAGAAGGATAAAGCGGCTAGAGATAATGAGATGAGATGAGATGATTTGCAGTGACCATTTTCTCTAAGGAGACAAGTGGACCCAAACCATGCCAGGAACATTCCCTCACACCATAACAGGGCTTCTCCTTTGATTTGTCGTCCGTCTGTAGCAGTCTAGCTAACTTATTTGCTACTCTCTTTCTCTTTTTCTATATATCTCCACTGTATATATTTTGTGACATTTTAGATTTTGTAGCTATACAACGGAAATGAACTTTTTTCTCATGTCGGACTGACAGGACTCTCTTGGTGGGAACAGTCGGACAGTAATGATAGCTCATATAAGTCCTGCTTCATCCGCCTTTGAAGAGTCCCGTAACACGCTGACTTATGCTGATCGTGCCAAAAGCATTCGCACACGGGTGAGGACGTACACATGCATGCACACACACATGAACACACATGGAAACACAGCTATACAGCATATCAGGGGAAGTTTAATCAATGAACTAGTCTTAACGTTAAAACATGACACATTTACTATGAGAAATATTATTTAATGTAATAAAATATCTCTCTCTGTATGTGTGTGTGTTTGTGTGTAGGTGAAGAGAAATTTGCTGAATGTGTCCTACCACATTGTGCAGTACACCAGCATCATTGCAGACCTGCGCAGCGAGATTCAGAGACTGAAAAAGAAGATTGCTGAGCAGTCTGGTCGTCAGAGCAATGCTGACAGAACAGACATACGGCATGTGCAGGGTACCTCACTTCTTCCTACATTTGAAAGAAAGAAAGAAAGAAAGAAAGAAAGAAAGAAAGAAAGAAAGAAAGAAAGCACAACTTTATTCATCACACACTTGTGAAATTCCTCTCTGCATTTAACACACACATGAGCAATGAGCGCACACACACATACCCAGAGCAGTGGGCAGCCATGCTAACAGTGCCCAGGGAACAGTTAGGTGCCTCACTCAAGGGCACCTCAGCCCATGGCCGTCCCATGTTAACCTAACCGCATGTCTTTGGACTGTGGGGGAAACTGGAGCACCCGGAAGAAACCCACGCAGACACGGGGAGAACATGCAAACTCCATACAGAAAGGCCCCCGCCAGCCGCTGGGCTTGAACCCAGAACCTTCTTGCTGTGAAGCAACTGTACTAACCACTACACCACCTTGCCACACACACATGGGAATGCCTTATTTTACAGAGCCATTTGACCCCTCATTGCCCTACAACAGTACTGTGGAAATTATTGACGAGGTCAAATTTCCATGTCATCATGAATAGTCTGGTCAGGATTGAGCTCATATACGGCATTCACACTAACGAGTAACAAGTCCCTAATATCATTCCTAGTTCCTCACAGCCAACATGGAACTCATCTCATCTCATTATCTCTAGCTGCTTTATCCTGTTCTACAGGGTCGCAGGCAAGCTGGAGCCTATCCCAGCCTATCCCAGCTGACTACGGGCGAAAGGCGGGGTACACCCTGGACAAGTCGCCAGGTCATCACAGGGCTGACACATAGACACAGACAACCATTCACACTCACATTCACACCTACGGTCAATTTAGAGTCACCAGTTAACCTAACCTGCATGTCTTTGGACTGTGGGGGAAACCGGAGCACCCGGAAGAAACCCACGCGGACACAGGGAGAACATGCAAACTCCACACAGAAAGGCCCTCATTGGCCACGGGGCTCGAACCCGGACCTTCTTGCTGTGAGGCGACAGCGCTAACCACTACACCACCATGACACCCCCAACATGGAACTAAACTGAATAAAATTGAAACAATGGACAATAACCTGTTGCTTTGTAGCTTGCTACAGCGAACTCAGTCATATGTTAGTTTAATTATTGGACTTCGTGGCCTTCATATATTTATTTATTGTATTGGTCCAGGGGCGGCACGGTGGTGTAGTGGTTAGCGCTGTCGCCTCACAGCAAGAAGGTCCTGGGTTCGAGCCCCAGGGCCGGCGAGGGCCTTTCTGTGTGGAGTTTGCATGTTCTCCCCGTGTCCGCGTGGGTTTCCTCCGGGTGCTCCGGTTTCCCCCACAGTCCAAAGACATGCAGGTTAGGTTAACTGGTGACTCTAAATTGACCGTAGGTGTGAATGTGAGTGTGAATGGTTGTCTGTGTCTATGTGTCGGCCCTGTGATGACCTGGCGACTTGTCCAGGGTGTACCCCGCCTTTCGCCCGTAGTCAGCTGGGATAGGCTCCAGCTTGCCTGCGACCCTGTAGAAGGATAAAGCGGCTTGAGATAATGAGATGAGATGAGTATTGGTCCAGTGTGCTGTTTTAAGTTTAAAAAAATCTCTATAATACCGTATATGACATAATTGTTTAATTTTTTTTTATCACAGAGCTTAAAGGGGTTCTTATTACTCTCAGTTCTATATACCTGAGTACTTTATAAGTTGTTTACACCTGGTTACATATTGACCAGACTCCTCCCCTCACACCATAGTAACTATCTGACAGGGATATGACACTTGTTGCTCTCGAGTGCCCTTTCACACAGATTCTGGCTCACTGTTGCCCTCTTGTGGTGTTGTAGCAGAGGTCCAGGCTCACGCCACACAGCAGAACCGTGCGGAGATGGACCAGCTGAGGGAACAGCTAATTGAAGCCTTCAGACAACAGATGGAGATCAGAAAACGGCTAATGGAGCTGGACAACACGAACATGGAGATCCAGATTGACACATCCAAACACCTGCTAACCATTGCAGAGTGAGAATCTTTCTATATCTCGCTCATACACTCACCCACCACTTTAACAGCAACTTGTTCTTGATTCTAAGGTTCCTGTTCTTGGCTGGCAGGACTGGAACCCAACGTGGTCTTCTGCTGTTGCATGCTGAGATGCTTTTCTGCTCACCACGGTTGTAAAGAGTGATTATATGAGTTGCTATATCCTTCCTGGCAGCTCGAACTACTCAATCTGGCCAATTTACTCTGCCCTCTCTTATCAACAAGGTGTTTCCACTCACAGAACTGTCTCTCACTGAGTGTTTTTTTGTTTTTCGCACCATTCTGTCTAAACGCTAGAGACTGTTGTGTGTGAAAACCCCAGGAGATCAGCAGTTTCTGAAATACTCAAACCAGTCCATCTGGCTCAAACCAACACCCATGCCACAGTGAAAGAAAGTCACACTTTGAGATCCCAATTTTTCCCATTCTGATGTTTGAAGTGAACATTAACTGAAGCTCTTGGTTTGTATCTGTGTGATTTTATGCAGTGGCGATCCTAGAGTGATTTACTCCCTGGGCAAAACCCCCTGCTGGCGCCCCCTCCCCCCGGCCTTCTTGTTTTTTTTTTTCGGGTTTTTTTTTCTCGGGACCTTTTTTTTGGGGGGGACCGGTTTTTTTTTTTGCGCCCGCGCTCGTGCCGCCCCCCCCCCCCCCCCCCCCCCCCCCCCCCGCGTTGGGCTCTGTATTAGCCAACAGAATGTTAACAGCTTTTAGAGATGGGATTTATGGCTCTTTGATGGGATCCGCATCTTTGTGATCCGTTCTTTGAAAAGAGTCGTTCAAAAGACTGGCTCATTTGGCTCTTTTTAAATATTTATTCAGTTTTAAGAAGACAGCGTCTAAAGAAGCCAGATCCCTCTGCTTAGACAGTGACATCAATATTTCTGGACATACCTTTTATATAAAGCAACCTAGGCTTACATTATTGTAACCCCTAAACGCTCATAAATAACCATTACAAAACAATGAGGGCTTCAATGAATGTCCATGCAGAACAAACAAAATGACGAAAGAATAAATTAAATGAATGTCTGTGCCCGCCCCCAGGACCGCCCCTGATTTTATGCATTGTGCCGCTGTCAAGGGATTGGCTGATTAGATAACTGCATAAAACTGCAGGTGTATGGGTGTACCTAATAAAATGGCCAGTGAGTGTAAGCTGCCTAGAATATCATTCTCATCTCTCATTATCTCTAGCCGCTTTATCCTTCTACAGGGTCGCAGGCAAGCTGGAGCCTATCCCAGCTGACTACGGGCGAAAGGCGGGGTACACCCTGGACAAGTCGCCAGGTCATCACAGGGCTGACACATAGACACAGACAACCATTCACACTCACATTCACACCTACGGTCAATTTAGAGTCACCAGTTAACCTAACCTGCATGTCTTTGGACTGTGGGGGAAACCGGAGCACCCGGAGGAAACCCACGCGGACACGGGGAGAACATGCAAACTCCACACAGAAAGGCCCTCGCCGGACCCGGGGTTCGAACCCAGGACCTTCTTGCTGTGAGGCGACAGCGCTAACCACTACACCACCGTGCCGCCCCGCCTAGAATATCAAGCATCTATTAATCAAGTATGTACCACAGTCAGTGGCGATCCTAGAGTGATTTACTCCCCGGGCGAACCCCCCCCCCCCCCCTTGTTTTTTTTTTTGGGGGGGGGGGGGACCGTTTTTTTTTTTTGCGCCCGCGCTTGTGCCGCCCCCCGCGTTGGGCTCTGTATTAGCCAACAGAATGTTAACAGCTTTTAGAGATGGGATTTATGGCTCTTTGATGGGATCCGCATCTTTGTGATCCGTTCTTTGAAAAGAGCCGTTCAAAAGACTGGCTCATTTGGCTCTTTTTAAATATTTATTCAGTTTTAAGAAGACAGCGTCTAAAGAAGCCAGATCCCTCTGCTTAGACAGTGACATCAATATTTCTGGACATACCTTTTATATAAAGCAACCTAGACTTACATTATTGTAACCCCTAAACGCTCATAAATAACCATTAAAAAACAATGAGGGCTTCAATGAATGTCCATGCAGAACGGCTTTTCTGTAAAAAAAAAAAAAGAACCCACTCAAGAACATAGTTATCAAGAACGCAAGATTATTTTATAGAAAAACACTTGTTTTACAAAAATATTTAAGTCTGAGATACAAAATAGACATAACTACAATAAATATAACACAAGAACTAGTTATCACACAAGAACATTTTAATAGAAAAAAACAAATTTTCTATATTAAAAATATTGAAATTGTAACAAAATAGATACAACTAAACAGTCAGATAAATAGATAAAGTTATAACAAGAACACGATTATTTTAATAGGAAAAAACAAACTATTAATGCAAAAATATATTATTATTAGAAAAATAGATACAACTAGACAAACAGATAAATAAATAAAATACATAAAAATAGAACAAACAAAATGACGAAAGAATAAATTAAATGAACGTCCGTGCAAAGTAGTTTTCCCACAATATTATCATTAATATCACACAACAACATTATAAACTATATACAAAACAATTTGAACTATTAGGCAAACAGATAAAACTTGAATAAATAAAAGGCAAATGCTGTTTAGCCTACTTCTTGTCCTTGGGCAAAAAAGAACGACAGAAAGAACGGCTCCCCCAGCTCGAGACTCGGTTCTCATCGTTCATGCCTAGGAGCCGTTCAAAAGAATCGGTTCGTTCGCGAACGTCACAACACTAACAGCTTTACATGGTCGTTTAAACATTTCTCGTCGTGTGTTGTACGTCGTGGACACGGCCCGTTATAAATTTGCTGTTACCAGAATGGCAATGATCAAGTCGTAATGTATTACTTAAGACTGTGTAATGTCATAGTAGTGTAGTACTATGGTAGTAAAGTCTTTTTGATGACTAGTACAACGTTCCGCTGGCGGGATTGTGCATATTATGGGGCTACGACAAGTTAGGCACACACACACACTGATGACGTCACCTGCGCAACTTTGGTATTGGGCTTCCCCATCCAAAATGTTCACCCCCCCGCCCGTCTTTTTTTTTTTCGGGGTTTTTTTGGGGGACCTTTTTTTTGGGGGGGGGGACCGTTTTTTTTTTCGCGCCCGCGCTCGTGCCCTACCCCCCCCCCCCCCCCCCCCCCCCCCCCCCGCGATGCCGCCGGTCGGCCCGCCCCCAGGACCGCCCCTGATCACAGTTCTGGATAAAGATAACTGTTGGCATGTAAATACTGACATGTCTTTTGGACATCGATTAATTTTGGTCCTCAAAGCGATCACAGGCAATTAAAAAAGTATAAATAATTCCTTCCTGTTGAAAATAAATCATGTGAACAATGTTTGACATTTTTGTTCAGTGGGAACTGTTTAAACTATTATTGCAGATTCATGAATTTGACTGGCAAGTTGTTTGTGTTGCTGTTTTCCTGATTGGAAATCCAAATTTAGTCAGAGTTAAGGCCACTATTTGAATATCGGAGCTTGAAACAAATTTGGACTGAATGACTTCATAACCTGTTCCTGATCTAAACGTGTGTTTTTATTTCTTTGAAGCTGGGAGCAGGAACGCAGCAGGCACCGCAGGAAGTGGCAAGGTGAACGGAGGAAAGAGAGTTTTAACAAGGACGAGAGTGAAAAGGATTCAGACACTCCGGATTCTCCTTCGGACAGCACCAAGACTCAGGAGGTGGCAATGGCCAGAGAGAACCTGGTCGTGCTCATGGCTGAACAGAAAAAAATACGCAAGCAAAAGGTAACAACTAACAGAACCATAGAGACTCAGACCTTGTTACCATGGGCTCTGTAAGAAAAAAATGACACTTTCATAGAAACTTAGTGACAAAAGTTCTTTATTCCAATAACATCCATCCATTATCTGTAGCCACTTATCCTGCACAGGGCAAGCTGGAGCCTATCCCAGCTGACTACGGGCGAAAGGCGGGGTACACCCTGGACAAGTCACCAGGTCATTGCAGGGTCGACACATAGACACAAACAACCATTCACACTCACATTCACACCTACGGTCAATTTAGAGTCACCAATTAGCCTAACCTGCATGTCTTTGGACTGTGGGGGAAACCGGAGCACCCGGAGGAAACCCACACAGACACGGGGAGAACATGCAAACTCCACACAGAAAGGCCCCACTGGGCTCGAACCCAGGACCTTCTTGCTGTGAGGCAACATTGCTAACCACTACACCACCGTGCTGCCTATTCCAGTAACAGCAGTAATGAATATGTGAAACTTTTACATCATGTACATCTTAAGCAGGAATAGTTGCCCACATGCAAACATTTGGTATTATTATTATTATTAAATTTTTCGGATGCTATTTCTCCCTCAGTTTTCAACCAATCATCACCAAATTTCACATGAAGAATACCTTTGGGCTGAATTACATTGCTATGACTTTTGGTGGTGATCTGAATCACCGAACTGGAATGATCCATGAAAAACTGGATTTTTTTTCAATCACTTATAACTCTGTTGATTTTCATGATTTTTTCAATCTTTTTTTTTTTTTTTTATTTTGTTCAGGGTGGCAGGGCGCTACTTTTCCTCACTAAACATCATTCTCTATCTCTTACTGTTCCGGATCTATAGGGTACAGTGACCAGACGTCCTGGTTTGTAACAGCTAGCAAAAATGACGATGACTTTAGTCACAGTCTCTGTCTAGTCTTTATTTTACTCCCATTCCCATCCTGTGATTTAATGAACGTCCTGGTGTGGGTGTGACTGTGAGGACCCTTCTTTTGGCTCTGATGACTGGAGCATTTTTTGTAATGGTTTATTAGCATGATGACATGGGAGAAAGGAGTCTGAGGTGTTTAGTCTGAGATCACACCAGATAAAAATCCACTTTTCCAGCAGACTCTGTAATTCCTTACAGCACATATCCAACTGGGACTTCATGCAACATGTTAACAATTTAAATTGTGTCCTGTACATCGGGAAGATAATTATTAAAGACAAAAACGTAGCACTGTTTTTTTTTTCTCCTCACACCAGTTTCAGTTTATTCAAGCAACTAGCATTAAATAATTGTGAATCTGAGCATGTTTGGGATGACTTTGGGTCTATAAACTGGTGTATTAATTTGTTTTATTACACAACCTATAGTTATGTTACATTTCTTCGTATTACAACCAAAAGAGGCGAACAGATTGCATTGTCTGTCACTGTTTTACCCTTTCTAGGTATTTACAGCCCAATTAAACATTACATTGATCACTAATTATGGTGAAAACTACACTATAGTGAACACCGAGTGAGTTTATTAATATGTGCGACTTTGTTGTGCTGTCCAGGCTGGGTTGGAGCGCCTCCTAGTGGAGTTGCGTGAAAGAGCCCGGCGTCTGGAGGAACTGCTGCCATGCAGGGTGAGCTCAGAGGAGCAGCGGGAGGTCCTTGGGCTCCTCTGTAAGGTGCACGAGCTGGAGATTGAGAACGCAGAGATGCAGTCGCACACGCTTCTCAAGGACAATGTCATCCGCCAGAAGGATGTGGTGGTGCAGCGCTTTGAGCAGCACAGGCAGCTGTGCCATGAGATCATCCAGCAGCAGCGCCAGTTCATCGACAGTGAGTGTGTCAAGAAAGAGCAGAGGGGTAACTTTTTTGTGGTATCTGAAACGTACATTAAGGACTATCAGAACTATTGGTGTTTTTATATCCGCTCTTATACACAGATCACAGTCTGCTGGTGCCTCCGCAACTTCAGGAGCTGTATGATATGTACATTAGAGAATTGGACGAGAGAAATCTGGACCGATTCGTAGCTTTAGACAAGGCCACCATCTATAATCTGAAGGTGTGAATTCATATTGCACTTTCAAATGCTTATCCTGTCCATATCACATGCTGTAGATTCTGTGTACTCTTTTACGAAATGCATTGATTCATCTGTACTTGAATGAATTCCCACATGCTCTCTCCCTATCATTTATTCATAGGAGGGTTCTCTGCCCAAGATCGCCCTCCCCAGCAGAGGACGTGACCCCTTGCAGGAGCTGGATTCAGATCAGGAGAGTGTTCGCACACTGGGGTCAGAAACCAGACAAGGAAGGGTCAAAGTGCGAAGACACACTTTGCCTCCCATTTTACCTGAGTCTGACGGGTAAAAACATCATTCAGAAAGACCCTTGTTTTAAACAAGCCTTAGACAAGAATTATTCAAACTGTTTGCCAAGGTTTTGGTATTATAACATTACAATACATAAAATAAAAGCATGCTTAGTTTTCGGTTAGTTTTTGGTGCTAGTTCTGAAAGCACAAAAACATTTTAGCTGAAAATGGTCCAAACAGTAGTAATAGGTACAGTTATATCCTGATATAATTATATCTTGTTTGTGATACAATCTTCAAGACACTTCACATTGTTGTCTTTGAATGTGGGAACGTTCAGCTCCATGCTGAAACATGGTGCATTATCTGAGGACATAAACATAATAGGGTGTGCTGTTATACGGAAAAACAGTCCATTTATTAATTTATACCGCAGCAGTTTGCCAGCGGCTACAATATTTTATTCAGAATGGCACATCATATATTTTATCTGTTTATAGTCCCATTTAATGTTGTGGAACATCTGGTTACTTCTTAATGTTAAAACAATAACATATTAGAATGCATGCACGAATATGAACCTATCATTTGAATTAGAGCTGGACCTATTTTCAACCATCTTCTTCTTCTTCTTCTGGCTGGTCATGATTAGGGGTTGCCACAGCAGATCTTTCGTCTCCATTGCTCCCTGTCTTCCACATCCTTCTCTACCATACCTGCCACTTTCATGTCCTCTCTCACCACATCCATGTATCTCCTCTTTGGCCTTCCTCGTTTTCATGTGCCTGGCAGCTCCATCCTCAACATTTTCCTTCCAACATGCTCTGCATCTCTTCTCAGGATGTGCCCATACCATCTCAGTCTCATCTCTCTTAGCTTAATTCCTTAATTAAGAATTAAGCTTAATTCTTAGCTTAATATGTCAATCCTGAGATCGAGATGCTGACCTCCTCGGACCTGCCTGATCCATCCTGATGCCCTGTGTCTGGTCGGAGTCTCATCGCATCGCTCCTGTGGAGGACGGCCCCATGTGGACAGTTGAAAGCCACACTTGGAAGACGCTCTGGACACTTACAGTAATGCTTTTATGGCTGAGGACTGCAGTTATCATGAACAGTTTTGCGCTCAAGTTTCCATCAATGAAGAGTTTATAACATCAACGAAACTGATTTCATGTTAAAACTGTTAATGTTAAAGTCATGTTGTCTGTTGTTGCCCAAATGAGGATGGGTTCCCTTTTGAGTCTGGTTCCTCTCGAGGTTTCTTCCTCATGTCGTCTGAGGGAGTTTTTCCTTGCCATCATCGCCACAGGCTTGCTCATTGGGGATAGATTAGGGATAAAATTAGCTCATGTTTTAAGTCATTCAAATTCTGTAAAGCTGCTTTGCGACAATGTTTATTGTTAAAAGCACTATACAAATAAACTCATCTCATCTCATTATCTCTAGCCGCTTTATCCTGTTCTACAGGGTTGCAGGCAAGCTGGAGCCTATCCCAGCTGACTATGGGCAAGAGGCGGGGTACACCCTGGACAAGTCGCCAGGTCATCACAGGGCTGACACACAGACAATCATTCACACCTACGGTCAATTTAGAGTCACCAGTTAACCTAACCTGCATGTCTTTGGACTGTGGGGGAAACCAGAGCACCCGGAGGAAACCCACGCGGACACGGGGAGAACATGCAAACTCCACACAGAAAGGCCCTCGCCGGCCACGGGGCTCGAACCCGGACCTTCTTGCTGTGAGGCGACAGCGCTAACCACTCCACCACTGTGCCGCCCACAAATAAACTTGACTTGACTAATTCCCAAGCTCTCCACATGTGCTGTCCCTCTGATGTGCTCGTTCCTTATCCTGTCCAACCTTGTCACTCCCATCGCAAACCTTAACATCCTCAACTCTGCCACCTCCAACTTTGCCTCCTGTCTCTTCATTAAGGGTACGGTCTCCAATCCATACATCACAGCTGGTCTCACTACTGTCTTATACATCTTACCTTTCACTTCTGCTGGGACTTTCCTATCACAAATGACTCCCGAAATCCTTCTCCAACTGCTCCACCATGCCTGCACTCTCTTTCTCACCTCACTATCGCAGCCCCCATTTTCCTATACAGTTGACCCCAGGTACTTGAATTCAACCATGCTGTTTAGAAATGGATCTTCTGACCAATTAGAATTAACCAAACTACAGAAATTTGTGGTATAAATTTCTTTAAAAGATATGGTGATCTTACACTAGCGATTGGTTCAACAAAGAATCTTTGGTCATTGACAAATCAGAAGGAAAAAAAAACCCTAAGTGTAAAATTGTACAGTACACTTTATTTTTTGTGTACAGTCTAATGAACTACCGTTACAACTGTGGTGGTGGAATGGACTGTACAGAATATGAACCATGCACATAAGTCTTGACCATGGGGTTGGGTTTTTTTTTTGGTATACAAAAAGACAGCTAAACAAAACCTTTTTGTGATAATACAAAAATAAAAATAACCTTTTATAAGCATACTTGGTTTATCATTTTAGCTTTTACCCTCCATGTTAAATCCTTTTCATTAGTTTAAAACATGTAATATCACACTGTTGTGTCAGCCCACAGCATTTCTTACATGCTTTCTCTGACGCTTTCTACAGTGACAGTAACCGTGTGTTTAAGAGCAGCCCACATGCAAAGCAGATGAAGAACTCTGTGGTCATGACTCCTCCACCAATTCACATCAACGGACAGGGCAACCGAGAGGTCAGCGCTCTCAAGTTTCAATCAATGCAGGTTTCTGTAGAGGTGTTTCAACAAACCCAGTAGTTCAGGCATTGCCTCGAGAACTGTTCCATCTGATGACATTGATGACATTGTAGAAAATGACATTATGATTGCCGTTTTTGTCTGCAGTTGTTGCCGAGTGCGTTAGACGGAGTTCTGAGCTACAGCCTCTTGAGCCACAGTGTGAGCAGCCACCTGGACTCCTCACCTGAGAGCAGTGAGAACGGAACTGAAGCTCCTCTCACTCCTAAAGGTGAAGATGAATTTACAGTATTATTACTGACCGGAAGTAACATTGTTGCCTCATGTGATAGTGTGAGCGACAAATTTGGGACAATAAGAAGGAATTTTTTGTATATAACATTATATCCTAACTTCCTAAAGCACATTGATACCATCACTGTTGATGTAGAGTGTGTGTGTGTGTGTATCTCTCTCTCTCTCTCATATATATATATATATATATATATATATATATATATATAGGGGAGGGCGGCACGGTGATGTAGTGGTTAGCGCTGTCGCCTCACAGCAAGAAGGTCCTGGGTTCGAGCCCCGTGGCCGGCGAGGGCCTTTCTGTGCGGAGTTTGCATGTTCTCCCCGTGTCCGCGTGGGTTTCCTCCGGGTGCTCCGGTTTCCCCCACAGTCCAAAGACATGCAAGTTAGGTTAACTGGTGACTCTAAATTGACCGTAGGTGTGAATGTGAGTGTGAATGGTTGTCTGTGTCTATGTGTCAGCCCTGTGATGACCTGGCGACTTGTCCAGGGTGTACCCCGCCTCTCGCCCGTAGTCAGCTGGGATAGGCTCCAGCTTGCCTGCGACCCTGTAGAGCAGGATAAAGCGGCTAGAGACAATCATTACGTTTACATGCACATAGAGAGAATCGAATTTCTGCCGTTGCTCGACTGAAATCGAAGTTCAAAATGCCATGTATACACCTTAATTCGGCTGAAATTGAACCGAACTTGATTTCTCGGACTCGAGCTACACGACCTAGTTTATGCGATTTCTGCCGAGCTACTTTGTGCATGTATACCCTATCGAGCTAGTTGTCGAGCTACTTCCGGAAGTGACGAGTGACGAGACCACAAGCGGGAAACACAACAGCCTCGGTCGGCATGACAACAGTAGTAGCGAGCAGCAGAAGAGGTCAGGAGGAACAAACGAAGAAGAGAAAATGGCGATGTAGAGCTCTCTGAAGTGTGGGTGGAGCACAGAGGATGGCAGGACAAAGCTTCTGGTACTAATAGGCTTTTTATTGTCAGACTTTTCAGTTTAACAGCCTACTTTTATTCTTGAGAGAGAAAAACACACACACACACACGCGCGCGCGCGCTGTGTTCTAGTCCCGGGATGAGCTCTCCCCTCTGCTCTCCCTCTGCCTCCTTAAATAGGGCGCGGTTACTGGGAAGACACACAAACACAGGTTAATTACCGTCAGGTGAAGTGATTCTGCCACTCACCTTCCCTGGCTCCGCCCTCCTGTCACAGACCGGCGCTTGACCACGCCCCCACTGCTACAGGCAAGCAGAAACGTGCACTTCTGGAGCAATGAGGAGACAGAGTTCATGCTCATTCAGCTTAAGGAGTTGAATATATTAAAATTCATGGACGGGAGAAAAACACGCAATGGAGAACACGGAACTGATAACTTTGTTTACACTCTTGAATAGCTCTTCTTCATGATGACAACCGGAAGTGTACCAACACGATGGGGCGTGTAGCGCCACCTGTGGCTCGGGTGCACAATGCACCTCACACAATAGCCCGATTTCATTGTGTGCATGTAGGATTGGATTGGATCAAGTACAGCACCCCCAATACTGTACTTGATTTTTTCTAAGTATAGGAATGACATTGGGTGGCATGGTGGTGTAGTGGTTAGCGCTGTTGCCTCACAGCAAGAAGGTCCGGGTTTGAGCCCCGTGGCCAACGAGGGCCTTTCTGTGCGGAGTTTACATGTTCTCCCCGTGTCTGCTTGGGTTTCCTCCGGGTGCTCCGGTTTCCCCCACAGTCTAAAGACATGCAGGTTAGGTTAACTGGTGACTCTAAATTGACCGTAGGTGTGAATGTGAGTGTGAATGGTTGTCTGTGTCTATGTGTCAGCCCTGTGATGACCTGGCGACTTGTCCAGGGTGTACCCCGCCTTTCGCCCATAGTCAGCTGGGATAGGCTCCAGCTTGCCTGCGACCCTGTAGAACAGGATAAAGCGGCTACAGATAATGAGATGAGATGAGGAATGACATTAGATCCTTTAGCCAAGAGTTAGGGGAGGGAGGATTGTTATCCTTCCAGTGAAGTAAAATAGGTCTTGCGGGCTACCAAAGATGCGAAAGCAATAGAATTGTTTTCCCTGTTGGTGAAGTGTGTGAAATCTTTAGGCACACCAAAGATGGAGGTTAAAGGGCTCGAAAGCACCGGTTTGTTTAGAGCTTTTGAAAAAGTATTGTAAAAAGAGGACCAAAATGAGCTTAATCTTGGACAGGAAAAAAATGTGTGTATGACTGGCTGGTGACAGAGAGCATCCATCACATGTATCACTTGTATTAAAAAGTTTTTTAAGTTTGGCTTTGGAAAAATGTATCCTGTGTAGAACCTTAAACTGAATTAATGTCAGACTGGCACAAGAAGAGGTGGAGTTAACCCTGTCAAGGGCCCTTTGCCACCATTCGTCTGACAAGGTATCACCTAGTTCCTTTTCCCACGAATTCCTAATTGCCATAGGGGATGATAGTGATGACAAAATTAATTTTACCACTATTGAAATGAACCCACGGACTGCAGGAAGAGACAGAATTGCATAAATGAGAGTACGAGGTGGTTTGTGGGGGAAGTTAGGAAAATTACAACGAGCAAAATCTCTGGTTTGAAAATATCTAAATAAATGAGCTTGTGGAAGGGCAAATTTCGTTCGTAAGTCATCAGAGGAAATAAAAATGTCCTTATCAAAAAGTTGATCAAACTTCACCAGCCCTTTCTCTTTCCACAGAGTGTAAGTTGAGTCAAGTGCCGGGGGTGTAAATAAATGGTTTTCACAGATGGGCTTTAATGTAGAAAGGGAGGTGATTTTGAAGTGCTGTTTAAACTGTTTCAGGATTTTAATAGTAGACAAAACAATTGGGTTGGAGGTGACTTTAGAAGGTTGTGCATTTAGAGGAGTACATATTAAGGCTGATAAAGAAATGGAGTTGCATGAGTAGGCTTCCATCTGACACCAATCTGTACTGGGGGAGTTATACCAGGTATAGATTTTTTGCAAATTGGCTGCCCAATAGTATGCCCTGAAATCCGGAAGAGCAAGGTCACCCTCATCCTTGGTTCTTTGCAAAATTGAGTATTTTGCCCTTGGATTCTTTCCCACCCAAATGAAATGTGAAATAATCTTATCCAATTCCTTGAAGAATGCTTTGGGCAGGTATATAGGTAAACACTGAAAAAGAAATAAAAATTTTGGGAGGACATTCATTTTAACAGAATTGATTCTACCTATAAGCGACAATGGGAGGACATTCCAGCATAGTAGATCTGATTTAACGTTTTTAACCAGTTCCACAATGTTATGTTCATACAGCAAAGGGAGACTATTCAAGATATTAATGCCTAAATATCGAAAACTAGAAGAGGCTAAGCGGAATGGTAGTGCTTGAGCCGGGATCCGTTTTGCTGCATTATTAAGAGGGAAGCATTCACTTTTGTTAATGTTCAATTTATAACCAGAAAAGGAACCAAATGTGTGCAAAATGTCCAGAATCTTGTTGGTGCAGACAGTGGGATTTGAGACATAGAGTAAGAGGTCATCAGCATAAAGTGACACTCCTGTGCTCAGTCCCATTCCTATAGACACCGGTAAAAAGCGGTGAACTCCTAAGGGCAATGGAAAGTGGTTCAATTGCAATGGTGAGCAGCAATGGTGATAGCGGACATCCTTGGCGGCAGCCACGTGTTAAAGGAAAGAAGTCGGACTGTATTGAATTAGTTCTTACACTAGCAATTGGGGCGCTGTATAGCAGTTTAATCCACGAGATAAAATTTTGACCGAAACCGAACCTATATAAAACTGAAAATAAATAATTCCACTCCACCTTATCAAAAGCCTTTTCCGCATCCATAGAAATGACCATTTCAGGGTCTTGTGATTCAGGTTTCGACAGTATTATATTGAGCAGACGGCGTATATTTGAGGATAGCTGCCTGCCCCTTATAAAACCAGTCTGGTCTTTTGAGATGATGCTTAGTAGGCAGGGGTTGAGGCGGCTGGCGAGGGTCTTAGCCAACAGCTTAATGTCACTGTTGAGCAAACTGACAGGATGCCAGCTGCTGCAATCTTCAAGGTCCTTATTTTTCTTTGGGATAAGTGATATTGACGCTTGAGTCAAGGACAGAGGAAGGGCGCCGAGTTCAAAGGAGTCATTAAACATATCCAATAACAGGGGAGCGAGTTGATCAGAAAATTTCTGGTAAAATTCGGATGGGAAGCCGTCTGGGCCTGGTGCCTTGGCGCTTTGCATTAATTTAAGACTGGCTTTCACATCTTCCAAGCGAAGAGGAGCATCTAGAGTATTTTTGGAATTAGTATCAACTGAAGGGAAAACTAAGTTATCTAAGAATTTGTTCATTGAGGTAGTGTCTGATGAGGATTCTGATTTATATAAATCAGAATAATATGAAGCGAAAATATTATTTATCTCGGTTGGGTCTGTAACTAAAGTTTGGGTTTTTTTACGAATTTGTGTGATGAATTGGGAGGAGGATTGATGTTTTAGTTGCCGTGCTAGTAACCGACTAGCCTTGTTTCCATAGAAACAAGAGGCGGGCATGATCTGAAATAACTATCAATGAGTATTCAAATTGTTTCACTGAGGGTAATAAAATCTTATCAAGGAAAAAGTAATCAATTCGAGAGTATGTTTGATGAACCTGGGAATAAAATGAAAACTCTTTTGCTGTCGGGTGGTAAAAACACCACACATCCACACTGCCAATTTGATCTGTGAATGCAGACAAACATTTAGCTGCTTTGGATTGAGTTAATTTTCTTGAGCACGATCTGTCGAGTATGGGATTGACAGATAAGTTAAGATCCCCCCCAAAGATGAGGTGATGTGTATCTAGGCACGGAATGGATGAGAATAGGGAAGTCATAAAATTAGGACAGTCCCAGTTGGGGGCATAAACACAAACCATACCGTAATAACAGGCGTTTGGAACAGCACACCAACAACAATAATATAACGGCCATTGGGATCAGATATGACCTGTTCTGATGAGAACTGTACTCGCTTGTGCAGTAAAATAGCTGTGCCTCTTGAGCGACTGTTGAAGTTGGAATGACAAACTTGACCAACCCAGGGTTTTCATAGTCTGGTGTGGTCGCATAGACAAAGGTGGGTTTCTTGGAGAAACGCAATGTCTGTTTTCAAACTCTTAGGCTACGTTTACATTAGACCGTATCTGTCTCGTTTTCTTCGCGGATGCACTGTCCGTTTACATTAAACCGCCTGGAAACGCCGGGAAACGGGAATCCGCCAGCGTCCACGTATTCAATCCAGATCGTGTCAGCTCTGGTGCTGTGTAAACATTCAGAATACGCGGATACGCTGTGCTGAACTCTAGCTGGCGTCTCATTGGACAACGTCACTGTGACATCCACCTTCCTGATTCGCTGGCGTTGGTCATGTGACGCGACAGCTGAAAAACGGCGCGGACTTCCACCTTGTATCACCTTTCATTAAAGAGTATAAAAGTATGAAAATACTGCAAATACTGATGCAAATACTGCCCATTGTGTAGTTATGATTGTCTTTAGGCTTGCCATCCTTCCACTTGCAAGTGGTAAGTGATATGCGCTGGGATCACACACACAGCGGCTCAGTCCCGAAAACACTGCTAGTGTGCTTCACTCGCGCGCTCTGTGAGCTGCGCAGGGCTGGAGTGCGCACCCTCCAGAGGGCACTCGCTGTTCAGGGCGGAGTGATTTGGAGCGCAGGATGCCTGCGGAGCCGAGCGTATCCGTGTATTGGTATTGTTGTGTGCACGCAAATCGTGTATTGGTGTTGTTGTGTGCACACTAATCGTTTTAAAAACGTTAATCTGATGATCCGCTGATACGGTCTAATGTAAACATGGGCTTAAGGTGTGAAAGTACTTTTGTCCTTTTAATAGGTCCACCAAGTCCCCTGACGTTCCAACTTGTGTGTCTGATGGTTCGTAGCATGTCCCTCTGGCTTAAGTCAGCCATAGAATCAGTGAAAAAAACATCAATCCTCTAATTGCTCTGATGAGGTGGTGCCTTAGCTGAGTTAGCTTAGGTGGGGTTTACATTAGACCGTATCAGCGGATCATCAGATTAACGTTTTTAAAACGATTAGTGTGCACACAGCAACACCAATACACGATTCGCGTGCACACAGCAACACCAATACACGGATACGCGCTCCAAATCACTCCGCCCTGAACAGCGAGTGCCCTCTGGAGGGTGCGCACTCCGGCCCTGCGCAGCTCACAGAGCGCGCGAGTGGAGCGCACGAGCTGTGATTCGGGACTGAGCCGCTGTGTGTGTGATCTCAGTGCATATCACTTACTACTTGCAAGTGGAAGGATGGCAAGCCTAAAGACAATCATAACTACACAATGGGCAGTATTTGCATCAGTATTTGCAGTATTTTCATACTTTTATACTCTTTAATGAAAGGTGATACAAGGCGGAAGTCCGCGCCGTTTTTCAGCAGTCGCATCACATGACCAACACCAGAGAATCAGGAAGGTGGATGTCACAGTGATGTTGTCCAATGACGACGCCAGCTAGAGCTCAGCACAGCGTATCCGCGTATTCTCAATGTTTACACAGCACCGGACCAGACACGATCTAGATTGAATACGTGGACCCTGGCGGATTCCTGTTTCCCGGTGTTTCCAGGCGGTTTAATGTAAACGGACAGTGCATCCGCGAAGAAAACGAGACAGATACGGTCTAATGTAAACTTGGCCTTAGTAACAGAATGCAAGGTAGCAACAGCATTGCTATCATGAGAGTCCAAGGGAAAAAAGAACACACCTCTTCCAAAAATAAGCAAAAAAAAGAAGTCCCAAACACAACAAATGCAGATGTCCTTAATGACACCTTCAGGTTCAAAACATGCTTACACACTTGTCCTAACCTCATCTTTAACATGATGAGCATGCAGGAACTACTACCTAACACAACCGATTGACTGATAGGAGCCTGCTTCCTTTTCAACTGTGAAAAAGTGTACACCTCTGATATTTTCGATTTGGCAACGTAGAAACCTTGGTGTACCAGTTTTTAAAGAAGAATAAAATAAAAATAATAACAGTAATAATAATAATAATAATAATAATAATAATAATAATAATAATAATTGAATCTTACATATTAGGAGCTTAGTTTTAAGTTCAAAATCTCAGCAGGAAAAGCCTGCCTATTCATCTTTAATATTCATTTGACTTCACACAGACATCTCAACAAAAATCAGCCTCGATCTCAACAAGGGTTTTCTACAGTGAGATGCCGTAGGCTTATCAGGCCGTTTGGTCAGCCCACAATTTCAGTCCAGTTTTCAGAAAGCATCAAAAATGTTAAAGGAGATGTGTAAAGAGACGTCATGTTTTCACTTACTGCTGAGATCACGGTAGAAACGCTCCGCTTCATCCGCGGAGTCAAATATGCGAGACTGCCCATTAACAGTGACCCGTAACCGCGCCAGGTAGATCAGACTGAAATGTATCCCATCCTTATAAAGGAGAGACTTCACTTTGTTGAATGATGCCTGTTTTTTGGCAAGTGAGACGCTGAAATCCTCAAAGATCCTTATGGGATAACCCTGGTATGAGATGCTCCGTGTTTTCTTCGCCCAAAGCAGCACTCGCTCTTTCTGGATGTACCTGTGAAAGCGAACAAGAATGGGCCAGGATCCTTGTGCCGGTTTTGGACCCAGACTGCGGTGAGCTCGGTCCAGTTCAAAGTTAGTGTCCAGCAAAGCATCTCCGGTCACCTCCCTGAACAGCGTAGACATGAAGAGCCGAGCATCTGTCCCCTCCGCTCCCTCGGGGATGCCAATCACATGGAGATTCTGCCGTTTGGATCACGGAACCAAATCCTCGACAGCCAGCTGCAGCTTTTTGTTCATCTGAGTGGTGGTCTCCACCTTGGATTTCAGTGTGGCCACTTCGCGCTGCAGAGTTGTCAGGTCATCTGAGTGGGAAGTGAGGGCTGTTTCCATTGTGGAGATGGTAGCTGTATGCGAGGCTACGGTATCGGCGATCTTTTGGAGAGTTGCTTGGGTAGGAGCCATGGCAGTATTCAGGGAGATGGTGAGTTCACCTGTTACATCTTTGCTGAGTTTCTTGAGTTCACCGATGAGCATGTCCAGTGTTAGCGGTTGGGCTCCACCTGTTGTTACACTGCCAGCATCTGCCTTGCTAGCTTCTTTATCGTGCATGCTGAAGTGTTGAGTCAGCTGGGGCTGGCTCTTGCTGCAGTTCCCGTGGGATTTACTCATTTCAGGTCCAAAAAATGTTACGTTGCCAAAATAATTAAAAAAGTCTGAGTGTAGATATGTTAAAGTTACAAATGGTCAGGGAGCAAGCGCCAGGCGTGTGGTCACTCCGCCGCCATTACCCACGTCGCATGCACTGCTCTTTTGAGATCTAGCCACAGATTTTCAATGATGTTTAGGTCAGGCGACTGTTACCCCTTTTCCACCAAATCAGTTCCAGGGCTGGTTCGGGGCCAGTGCTTAGTTTGGAACCGGGTTTTCTGTTTCCACTGACAAAGAACTGGCTCTGGGCCAGAAAAACCAGTTCCAGGGTAGCACCAGCTCTTTGCTGGGCCAGAGGAAAGAACCGCTTACGTCAGCGGGGAGGCGGAGTTGTTAAGACCAACAACAATAGCAAGACTGCGCCATTTTTAAATAAGCGACGAGATATCATGGATGCAGTAAAGTAGCAGTCATCCATTATTGTTGTTGTTGTTGAGGGCCAGAGCAAAACCTTCAGCTTGTGCCTCTTGAGGTATTCCATTGTAGATTTTGAGGTGTGTTTTGGATCATCGTCTTATTGTAGGACCCATCCTCTTTTTAACTTCAACTTTTTTACAGATGGTGTGATGTTTGCTTCCACAGTTTACTGGTATTTATTCGAATCCATGCTTCCCTCGACCAATGAAATGTGCCCTGTGCCACTGGCTGCAACACAACCCCAAAGCATGATCAATCCACACCCATGCTTCAGAGTTGGAGAGGTGTTCTTTTCCTGGAATTTAGCACCCTTTTTTCTCTCCAAACATACCTTTGCACATTGTGGCCAAAAAGTTCTATTTTGATTTCATCAGTCCACAGGACTTGTTTCCAAAATGCATCAGGCTTATTTAGATCTTCATTTGCAAACTTCAGATGCTAAATTTTGTGGCTATGACGCAGGAACGGATTTCTTCTGATGACTCTCCCATGAAGGTCATATTTGTTCAGGTGTTGCTGCATAGTAGAACAGTGCACCACCACTCCAGGGTCTGCTAAATCTTTCTGAAGGTCTTCTGCAGTCAAACAGGGGTTTTTATTTGCCTTTCTAGCAATCCAACGAGCAGTTCTTTCAGAAAGTTTTTTTCATCTTCCAGACCTCATCTTGAGCTCCACTGTTTCTGTTAACTGCCATTTCTTAATAACATTATGATCTGAGGAAACAGCTACCTGAAAACACTTTGCTACGTTCTTGTAGCGTTCTCCTGCTTTGTGAGCATCAATTATTTTATTATTCAGAATGCGAGGGAGTTGCTTAGAGGAGCCCATGGCTGTTGATTTTAGGGACAAGTTTGAGGAGTCAGAGAATTTATACAACTTTGAAATCTGCATCATCTGACCTTTCCGAACGAAGAATTTGAACAAGCCCCAGCTCAATAAGCTAATTAAGGTCTGGAACCTTGGTAAAATTTACCTGAGAACTCAAATATATTGGGGTGCCCAGACTTTTGCATGGTGTTCCTTTTCTTTTTTCACTCTCCAATTGTACAAAACAAAAATAATACACAAATCCTGCAGAAAACACTGAAAAGAAATGTGTCGTCTTTACGTTTATGCCTTTTGGTGATCAGTTCATCTTCTGCTCACTTAACTATTCACAGTAACAGACATTTTCAGTAAGGGTGCCCAAACTTTTGCATGCCACTGTATTAATCCCTCAAATGTTCAAATTGTTTGCCCCCGGCATTCACACACTCCACTAGTCTAGTGTGGACACCCATGCACACTGGCACAAAGGTTTTTATCAGCATCAATTTCCTGGCAAGCCTCCCGTATGAACTGAATCATGGCATCAACAGACAGGGGCGCCGCCAGAAATTTTGGGCCCCATGAAAGATTAGAATTTTGGGCCCCCCAACTTTGCCCACCCTCGTCACAATTGCACTATTGTCATTATTTGACTTTTGATAGCCCATGGACCTTGAGTTTGTGACTTTGTTATTACATTTTATGTATTAACCTACCAGGGACTAGATGAAAACTCTATCCCTCTTTTATGTGTGCTGCGCTTTCTCCAGCTCCTCAATTTGAAACCAATGGTTTAGAACGTGTGAACATTCCACACACGTAACCATGTCAAACACTTGACTGGTGTCCGTTATTAGCAACACTTTAATCTAGCAAACTGTATATGGCGCTCGCTCATTAAAAACTTCAATCCTAAAGCATTTATGGGTTGTATTGCTGCTTACCTCCTTCTCCAAGGGGGGGTTCAGTGGTTTGGTAGGGCGGAGGTCCCCCTGAGGCTGAATCTGTGCATATTTAGGGCACCCCATTAGTTATGAAACTGGTTATTAGCACTAGTTATTAGCAATAGCATAACGTAATATTTCATCTTGTTTATCACACAAGTCAGTTCAGTTATTAAAATGGAAAAAACGTCACTGTACAAACTGTAAAAGTGTTCTCTTGATAGGCTAATCCAACCACGTTCATACTGTTCATTTACCATTCGCTAATATTTTGAACACACACGTGAGCGATAGCTACCTTTCTTTGGGAAAAACTGAGTGACCAGTTGCCTGCCTCTCCGATCCCTCTCAGCTTTCAGCTGCCTTTCTTTACGTTTTTGACAGCCACTCTTCATATTTAGCGATCACAGACTGTACGCACTCCACTGCTGGCTGGCTGCTGCTGCACCGCGACACAGCAGCAAGTAGCGTTGCACTGATCAGCACACAGATTTAACACATCGCGCTTCTACCAGAACTGGACTGTACCATTTCACAAAAGGGGGAGGGTTAAATGACAATATGTTGAAGAACTCAAGAAATAGACAACCTTGTTCAATTAGCTCATTTTACCAGATGGAATATTGCATTGTTGTTATTTCAAAAGTCTTATTAAAATCATTAAAAGCATATTATCAGCCCCTTAAAGGGCCCCATGGCAGTGCTGGGCCCCTAGAATTGTTCTAACCTTTCCCCCCCAGCAGTGCCCATGTCAACAGAACATGGCTTGCGTGCGAAAACCCTATCTTTTACACATCCCCAGGAAAAGAAGTCCATAGTGGTGAGATCCGGCGAACGTGGTGGCCAGTCAACGGCTCCCCGACGTCCAATCCACCTACTGGGAAATTCTTTGTCAAGTAGCGCACGCACATTGAATGCGAAGTGCGTTGGCGCCCCATCCTGCTGAAAGTAGAAGTCGTCCTGCTGCTGTTGTTCGCATATAATCCTTACTGTATACCTACTTTTGTAGCCCCCTGTATATGTATATACACATTCACCAGCCACTTCATTAGGAACAGCCATCCACCTGCTGTTTTATGCAGTTATTCAATCAGCCGATCCCTTGACAGCAGCACAATGCATAAAATCGTGCAAATACAAATCAAGCGCTTCAGTTCATGTTCACTTCAAACATCAGAATGGGAAACACTGTGATCTCAAAGTGTGACTTTCACTGTGGCATGGGTGTTGGTTTGAGCCAGATGGAGTAGTTTGAGTGTTTCAGAAACTGCTGGTCTCCTGGGGTTTTCACACACAACATTCTTTAGCGTTTACACAGAAGGGTGCGAAAAACAAAAAGCATTGAGTGAGCAACAGTTCTGGGAGTGGAAACACCTTGTTGATAAGAAAGGTCAGAGGAAAATGGCCAGATTGAGTAGTTCGAGCTGCCAGGAAGGACATGGCAACTCATATAATCACTCTTTACAACTGTGGTGAGCAGAAAAGCATCTTCTGCAACAGCAGAAAACCAGATTGGGTTCCAAATCAAGAACAAGTTGCTATTAAAGTGGCCGGTGAGTGTATGTAGCTACTGCCAACTCTGTACTCTGAACTTGTACCATCTGTTATATAGATTATAGAGGAAAAAGCTTGTTTATTTGGCTCATTATAAATGTCAGGATAAGAAATCATGATAATGTGTTGGATTACTGGATACAGCCTGATTTGTAGATGTTTAATTTCCTTTTAAAATGCTCAATAAAGTCTATATACTTGTCTTAATTATTGTCCAAGTGAATCGTCTGCACCATCAGTTTATAATTCTCAATATCATGCACCTTTTCTCTTCTTAGAGAGACAACAGATTCTAAGAGGTGTGCACAGCATTGCAGTGAAAGCAGCACGGCGCCGTTCCAAAGCAATAGAAATTGATGCCCTGCGTGTTCCTCCACCTCCTCCTCCCTTGGCTCTGGATTCAAAAAAAAATAAGAATATACTGTATTTAACCGATGCGCCTCTAAAAAGGCTGGTGGTGCGTCGAGGACGGCAGCCAAGCCCAGAGCTCCGCCATGCCACATCAGACGACAATCTGTCGAGCAGCACAGGCGATGGCCCTGTCCCAAACAGCACCTGGACACGACCCAGGAACCGCCAGGCTGTGCCCAAAAACACTGGCCCACGGGAGCAAGACTTTGAGGCTCGCAGACGTAAAAGAAGATCTCGCTCCTTCGAGGTGACTGGACAAGCTGTGAGTCATTAAGACATTTTTTCAAGACTTTGTTTGTGTAATTATTTTATATAAAGGCCTGGCATGGAATAATTGACCAGCTGTGAAAGACGCACGAAGACAGACACTTGAGTAATAAATATGCACATGCTAAAATATGCAGTGCTCCAGTACATAATGATTGTTGTCAGTAATCTTAGAGTGTTTAAGCCTTTAGTCTGTTTGTATAGGTCAAATCTGAGTGAAATAGATACTTTGGGTTGCAGCACGATTTCCCACCTCGCAAATTTAAGCAAACGTACGATATTGTGGAGATGTACGTGATGAGAGGTGTTTGGGAAGAGGTGTAGTTCGTGTCATAGTCGCAAAAATGTCTTGATCAGAAATATGGTGACAGAAAATGCAAATAAACTTGCCTGTCTGCCTAGAAATTATTGAAGTATACCAAGCACAGAGTACAAGGAGCAGAAGCTTAATAATTTTTGTGAAACCGTATCAAGTATTTCTGCTCAAACACCTAACCGCACAACGGGGTAAATGCATTTGAGTAAATACTGCATAAATAACTGAAGAATACAAAACCAACTAACCAACCAGATAAATAAATAACATGTATGTGAAAAAGCCCTCAGAGAGTTTGCTTTGTTTTTGATTCCTCATTGGTATTTTGAATAAATAGGATTGAGTATTTTTTACTCTTCCAGTTAACTCAGGGGAAGAGCACCAGCCAACGTTTCCGGCCTCTTGATAGCACTTCTGACCCACACCTACACATTAACGGTCAGCCTCCTGCACCCCTCCTGCGCCCTCAGCACAGAGCTCCGGTTCAGCTTGGCAAAGCTCGACCCTCCCACGCCAACCACCAGACAGGTCAGTAACACACTCTCTAATATTTAAAATAATAATAAATAATAAAATAATAACATTATTTTCTACAGTTGCTTTACGTAACCTTTTCTAATGTATGTGATACTGTATGTACCATTAAAAAAAAAATGATGTTATCAGTGGTTTGCTATTTATATTTTTCCTGTGCCATTTCCTGTGCCATTATGAACCACAACTTGGCTTTGAACTGAGCTTGAAATAGTGGTAAATACACTACCGTTCAAAAGTTTGGGGTCACCCAGACAATTTTGTGTTTTCCATGAAAAGTCACACTTTTATTTACCACCATAAGTTGTAAAATGAATAGAAAATCTAGTCAAGACATTTTTCTGGCCATTTTGAGCATTTAATCGACCCCACAAATGTGATGCTCCAGAAACTCAATCTGCTCAAAGGAAGGTCAGTTTTATAGCTTCTCTAAAGAGCTAAACTGTTTTCAGCTGTGCTAACATGATTGTACAAGGGTTTTCTAATCCTCCATTAGCCTTCTGAGGCAATGAGCAAACACATTGTACCATTAGAACACTGGAGTGATAGTTGCTGGAAATGGGCCTCTATACACCTATGGAGATATTGCACCAAAAACCAGACATTTGCAGCTAGAATAGTGATTTACCACAGTAGCAATGTATAGAGTGGATTTCTGATTAGTTTAAAGTGATCTTCATCGAAAAGAACA